>NW_020799839.1:0-25761 GCF_003590095.1 Trichoplusia ni
GAAAGAGCCGATAAGAGTTTAGAAGTGAGTGAGACATCATTTGTAAGACCACAAGAGTCTTATCACTACAGAAAATATTCGAAAAGCTATAGTTAATGGGAAGGTCTTTTACGATGCCACAATAAGAGAACAGAGAGATATATACACTAACTCCACTCGCAAGAGTAAGAGTTTAAGGAATGACGAGAAAATCACTAACTTGGCGTCAACAGCTAGTTTTGGGAAGAAAATTGTCAAAACTAGGAACGTCAACCCCGTTAGAAGAGTCAGAAGGGTTTACAGAAAGAGGTACAATCCAGAAGAAGTGAGAAGGAGATTGTTAGAGAGAGAAAAGAGTAAAGTAGAGACTAGTAGTGACAGTTCGAAAAAAATATAATTGGTATTGTATTTTTTTTGCTCATTTATTAAGGGCCTCGAAACAATTTAATTTTTTATCGAACATAAAGTGCTTGATAGAACCGTTTCAGACAGATTGAAGCAACTATGAAATAGACCGTCAAAATCTAAAAATATAACCTCAACAAATAATTACGCATAATTTTGTGAAACCTTCTTTTAACAAATGAATACTACATTGTTCCGTTTAATTTGACCACATACTAAAAATATGACATATCTAAGGAAGCTCAAATTCTTGAAAATTTCATAAAACTTTCAAATTCAATTAAGTAATTGGTTTGATTGGATGGCTGGGACAGAATAGTCGTACAGATGACCACGCTAAACCTACTGTCAGTGACGTGTCGCAGGTTCGATCCCCACGTAAGACAAGCATTTTTGTGATGCACGAATGCTCTTTCTATGTTTGGGTGTCTTTGTGCGTGTGACTTGAATGTTTGAGAAAATTTTGAAAGTCACAAGGATTAAATTAATAAAGCTTGAATCGATTTTAAAAAAAGTAACATATTCAAAATTTTGAGTCTAATATGAGTATCGTCTCGGGGCCCTACAAAGGCATTTTATGAAAATGTAATTCATATTTTTTTTTTGAAATTTAGTTTTAATAAATATTTTAAATAATTTTCATTATTAAGGTAACGGATAGGTGCTTAAATAATTGTCAGTTTGCCTTAAATTTTAATTTAAGTTGAATTGACGATGCGAATTCAAAATTAAAATGTATTAAATAAGTTTTATATATTATTTTTTAGATTATTTAAAAATATTCTCTTATTTTATTTAGAAAATACGTGACTTAAATAAGATTTTATACTTAGTCTTAAAGACTTCGGATATAAATGAATAATGATATTTATATTTTATAAATTGAATTATATAATTGTGATAATTTTGTGAAGTTACCATGAAGAAATTGATTTATTACATATTAAAAATAATTAAGTGCAGCACTTTAATTTAAGTAATTTTATAAGACTCGAATAAAAAGCATTTCTTTTATTGACGTTTCTTTCTATCTTTATTAATACCTTAATAGTAATTATTTATAATAACAGCACATGGTCTCCGACTATCGTATATTTCTTAAATCATAAGAATTAACGAAATGTACAAAATTAGTAACCAACCAATTATAAGAGTCATTTGATATTTTTCATTTCATATTTTTGGATTGATAATCATCAAATAAACCGCTCCGCTTTGGGTTGAGCGGAAGGGAGTGTTAGACTATTACTGACGAATATCCAACCATGTACCTCCCTTAGCCCTTCGTGCCGCGGTTTTACTTTCCACAAAATAAAAAAAGTTATCAAAATGTAAAAGAGACTTAATTCGCTTAATCAAATTAGTTTACTAAGTTATACTTTTCGACTATGGACTGGATTTTAATTCGACCATCCTTCACCGCTTCATAACTATTCTGGCTATCAATAATTGCACGGATAGCCAAGTGGTATAGGTAGTACACCACACCAAAGACAGGTATTGCTAATTCGATCCCCGTGTAAGACAAATTCTGACGAATTCTTGCCTGAATCTGGGTGTGTTTATGCATCTGATTTTAAGAATTTTGCAAAACAATGACTAAAGTCCTGAATGAAGAAGATGTTAAAATACATCAAGTTAGGTTCCCCGAAGTGTAGTAAGATTTATATCAACTGACTTTTCCATGCAATAGGGATGATGTCTGGGTATAAAAAGAAAAAATCTCATTAGTGCTTCAGTTTGATAATTGAAAAGTATGAGACACGTACTTTTTCCTTTTTCAGAAAAACTAGAATTGACAACGATTAGTTAATCTTTGTCAATTCTAGTTGTTGTTTGTTAGCAGTTGCTTTAAAGTTTAGGAGAGGGGCTTGTCACGTAACGATAGAGTAAAATTTATACTCAATCGTGTCGTCAGGGGTACGTTTCATTCACTGTAATTTGGTCAATTTATGTTTGCGGGACAAATTAAAAAATACGTATCCATTATTATACAAAAAACTACAAGACGGACACTGCAAAAAAAATTGACATCATCCCTATTGTATGTGACTTTATACACTTATTCTTGAAAAGCAAAACACTGAAGATAAATCATATTTTCTCCTCGCTCGTTAACTTCAAACAAAATGTAACCTCTAACTTTACAACCTCCACAGTCTTTCATTACTTAAATATTAAATGTACGTAGAAAGTAAAATGTCAACGCTAGTATAAGTGAGTGACCATGTTTCTTATGAAAGCGGGACTCCTGATAAACTCTGATTTGTCTTACTGACTAAAGTCTTGTCTACTCGTCTTGTTGACTAAGATGAGATATGGTCAGGTATGTGAAGAAAACAAAACGCGGGAGACGTGGCACGGCGCGGGCGTCTCGGGTTTAGTCAGTAAGTATTTGACGTTGAATTATAGTACCCGCTTACTCCCAGATGAGGTGGATGTCTAAGAGGATTCCTACGCCTTGCCAAAAGATAAAAAAGAGTGCGTGTCACACGCGATTGAAGTAAAACAGACCGAGAAAAAAAAACTATCAAAAATTGTTGAAAAAATCAACAATTTTTGATAGTTTTTTTTTAAATTATCCATTAAAAAAATCAAAAATATTTTTAAACCGAATGGCACAGAAACGTGACACTATATTATTGCTATAACAGACTTCCGTAGCATTATCGTCCAGTTACCTGAAGAAGTTTTACTTCATCAAGGTGAACACAATTGTCAGAGAATCAAACGGGACTCGTCCGAAATGGATACCTTGGCCTCGGTATACGACGGGCAAAGGAGGAACATGGGTGGGTTTTGGTCAGTAAAAATCTAACACTCCCTCCTTAACAAATGACTTCTCCCATTCGTCGTTTGTTAATTTCCCATCCGAAAAAGGGGAGAAAATAAAAGTAGGTTTATTATAACCTTAAGATATAATTACTATATTAGCTACTGTTATAAACTTATGATTTGTTTGTTAACGAAAGCGGAATGTTAACACCCTAGCTAAGGACACTTGGTCAGACTTACTGCACGGATAGCCGAGTGGTTGAGAATATCACGCTAGCCCACGCAGTGGCAGGTTCGATCCCCGCGTAGGACAAGCATTTGTGTGATCCATGAAAGCTTGTTCTGAGTCTGGGTGTCTTTGTGCATGTGAATTATATTTTTGTAAAACCCCCCGCGACACAAGGATTAATTAATGCGGGAGTCGTTTTACTAAAAAAATACAAAAAACAGCCTATCTGAAGCCGGGAATTATCCATCAAAAAGCGGTAAGTATAGCCACTTTAAGTGAACACAGTTTGCAAATCTACGAGGGAAAGTGATATAGAAAACAGTAAAAGTTGTCCCTAAGGCAGTTGGCATTCACACTAGGCAATCACAACTGGGCTATACAAATGTATTTTACATATATCTGAATAGAATAACTTGAATCTCTCCTAGGATTTTATAGCTGTCGGCATTTTAAATCGGATCTGTGTGTATAAAACTGTAGATCACACTTATGTTGTAAAAGCGCAAGTTTTTGTATAAGTGTTAGCTCTTAACGCGTAAACTGCTGTATCGTTTTTGATGATATTTGGGTTTGGTCGTAGCTAACACGTAGTTTTGTCTACGTGTAGTAGATTTTCATAATATTTATGTAATTTGTGGAATTAAATATTTTGATTTTATGTCATAAAATTGAATCTTGCGAATAAAATATACAATTTTATATTCGTGGATTATATTCAAGAGTAGCCACGGGCAAAGACTAGTGTACAATCCTATATGTATGGATGTACGGATGTCTGTTAGTCGTTTACTCAAAAACCACTGGACGGATTTCGACGAAACTTGGTACACAGGTAGTTTATAACCAGGACTAGCTGTTACGACTTCGTCCACGTGGTTAGAATTTTTCACATTTTCCATTGTATCTTCGCTCCTATTAGTCGCAGCGTGATGGTCTATAGCTTTAAACCTTCCTCGATGAATGGTCTAAATAACACAAAAATATTTTTTCAATTTGAACCAGTAGTTCCTGAGATTAGCGCGTTCAAACAAACAAACAAACTCTTCAGCTTTATATATTAGTATAGATTAACACATATTATATATTTTTATAGCGATTTTATGTTACCTTTGTATCATCTTCGATTCAAAGAAAGTCGTAAAAAGCTTTGTCTATGCCTGGTCAAAGAGAGTGATAGATACTTAATCTCTCTTCATTTACATTTTAAACCAAGATATTAAACCACTGCACTTTAAATCAAATCAAATCAAATCTTATTTAACTGCGGTCGACAAGGTAGTTTTGCTTTTCACAAGATGGCGGTTTCACTAGAAGCAACTTCAAATTAGTTGACGTTAGTGTAAGTAAAATTGAAGAGCTATGCGTTAGCGAGAATTTTGAGTTAATATTCTTCTGAGTTGATTTATGTGAGAAAACTAGACCTTATCCAGGGTGCCAGCTAAGTCTGTAACAAATTTAATCAATATTTGTCATTATTTGTTTTACGTTAGAGCGCGTAAATACAGACACAAAAGCAGACAAACTTTCGCTATAATAAAATTATCGCTATGGTCACATATGCTACAATATTTACAAAAAGCGTTTTATAATAAATTGACGTGAAAAAACAGTTTTTTTTCAAAATTTAAAACTAAGAAATAATGTTCATTCAAGTGCCAATAGGTACATTATAAGTCATGATTTTCTCTTAAAACACACATCTTCTCTACCTTTCTTGAAAACACATTTACATGGACCAAGTTATCGTAAAACCGCAAAACTGTTTTATGAAATCGTCTTAAACCGCAGTTCAGTTAAATTTAGTAACACACGATTACGTTCTAACAGTTAAGATTTAACCATAACACATATTATTGTTATTACCGAAAAATATAGCCGGGTTATCTAACAGCATGTCTTTAACCGAAACTTTTCGATACAGGGTGTGTTATTCTTGTAGATTTAGGTATTTAAAATTAATATTTCTAACCGATGTACAAAGTCGCAGAAACTACTCCCCAAAAGAAAAAAAAACTTTCAGAGAAAGACAAATGTATCGCAATATAGTAGCGGTCTCATTGTTTACACGAACATTTTAACTAAACGAAAAGTGACAGAACTACAATCGGAATCAGTCACTAGTCACCGGTGAACTTTATCATAAGACGTGAAGTCTGGAACCGATATCAAAGAGGAGGAGGTTTTCAGTTTGGCCAGATTTATTATATTACTAGCTGTTGCCCGCGACTTCGTCCCCGTGGGTAGAAGATATAAGTTATGATTTATACCTGCCCTGTTTTTTTTCACATTTTCCATTGTACCTTCGCTCGCCTAGAAGCCTTCCTCGATAAATGGTCTATTCAACACAAAAATAATTTTTCAATTTGGACCAGTAGTTCCTGAGATTAGCGCGTTCAAACAAACTAACAAACAAACAAACTCTTCAGCTTTATATATTAGTATAGAAGTATAGATGATGTACGAAAATTATTCATTATGGCTATTTCTTTGCTTCAGGCACTTTTGAAACATCTCATTACGTTTACAATCATGACTCTTAATCAACCACCCGTGTGATCTACGAATGCTTGTCCGGACTAGAAGTGTCTTTGTGCATTTGACTTGAATGTTTGTGAAACTTCACAACACAAGCATAAAATTCATTTGTCCGCGAGTTAAAAAAAAACAACATCCTATAGCTTTCGAAAGTGACAGAAAAACATAAAAACAAAAGCGTTTACAAATATTATTGAGCGAAAATAATGTTTAGCACCAATAAAAATGGAATCAGTAATTGTACCAAATTGCATCAACTTTCGCTGATCTTCTGAAACCGCGAACGCAAACTTTTACGTTAACGTAATTGGTAACGGTTACGTTATCGTTTCACTTGCTTAACGATGTACAATGTTTAGGATTCCGTATGTATTTTCCTTTAAAACGATCCCCGCGTTAAGGAATTGAACATTCGGAAGTCATGTAAATTGTGATCCCGGCTGTTATTCATACATCTTTGACAGTCGTTACAGGTAGTCAGAAGCTAGGAAAGTCTGACAATCAATCAAACAAAGGTATATCATGTTGCCCAGGAAACTGGGTTGAGGAGGTCAGATAGGCAGTCACTCCTTGTAAAACACTGGTACTATGCGGTTAGGCTGTATACTATGCATGCAGCTATGCGGTTAGGCTGGAAGGTTTTGGGAAAAGGAACGATGATGTCGTGTCACAAACATTCAAATCATATGCACAAAAACACCTAGACTCAAAACAAGCATTCACGGATCGCACAAACGCTTGTCCTACGCGGGTATCGAACCCACAACACGCCGCTCACTGTGGATTTAGCGTAGTGACCTTAACCACTCGGCTATCCGTGCAGTCGTAATGGTTAACGTTATTCCTCTTGTCTCCTTGCAGGTCTATGTACGGATTTGAATGCAGAAGGTGCAGGTTTGATATTATATCAAATTTCAATGTAAGCTGTTCCATAGCATGTTAATAAGATACTAGGAACAAACACCACTTTTGGGATGGCAATTTATTTGTATCCTTTTTTTATGCCAATTTACCTTACTGTGTGTTATCATCATCATCGGCCTAGCCTGTTCCCAACTATGTTAGGGTCGGCTACCAGTCTAATCGGTTTCAGCTAAGTACCATTGTTTTACAAGGAGCGACTGCCTATCTGACCTCCTCAACCCAGTTACCTGGGCAACACGATACCCCTTGGTTAGACTGGTTGTCAGACTTTTCAAGCTTTTGACTACCTATAACGACTTTCAAAGATGTAGGAATAACAGCCGGGACCCACAATTTAACGTGCCTTCCGAAACACGGAGGAACTCGTTATGACAAAGATGGTCACCCATCTACGGACCAACCGCGTCAAGCATAGCTTAACCTGTGATCGATTCACTTATGCGGTTATAGCTTAGCCACGAGCTCCTCTGTGTGTTATTTAGGGATAAATTTCTTGTCAAAGCGAGTTTTTGCTACACTTTCTTAATGAGTCTAAAACTGTTTTTTCTTGTTCTTGTAGACCACAAAAAAAATCCAGTTATTCCCTAAGAAACTTATTATGTACGGAATCATGAACGAAAATATGGTTCGCAACTGTCAAACTTTTTTGTAACATTGACGACATCTCATTTCATTGATGTTATAAATAAGAAAGTTGTTGATAATGTGTCTTGTGAGAAATAACACAAAAAGGAAATAAATATAATTTACATTTTAGTAATGTGTAAGAAAATATAGAAATGCAGTGGAACAGATTATAAAAATGACAGTTTGGCTAATGGATAAGTGACAGCTTTACAATTGTTATCAATTGCAATTGTCGGATGCGAGCAGGAATAGATCTCGATGGCGTGCAATTGGGAGACCTTTGACTAGCCGACAAATATGGCCTGATGATGATGGTTGCAATTGTTAACATTTACCAGTTCATTACTTACCATTATTTTTTTTTTCTATACATATATATAAAATTGGATTGGAATTACTAGATGAATGTGAATATATATACGTACGGTAGCAGCCCGACTAGTTTTGGACCCAACCGGAGTCCTAAATCCTTCTAGTTATATAATTATAAACAATCAGACTAGTTTCGAACCTAACGGGAGTCGGAAACTATTCGGATTGTCTATAGACCGGACAATCCTGATAAAAACCTGTAAGTACACTGTTGCATCATTTAATAATGAATAATCCTAATGAAAGTCACTTTAAAATGCTTTTTAACATTTCAGAACTTAGTGGTTTCTTAGGTTTACGCGAATGTTAGACATTGAAATGAAACTACTTTTACGGATTTAATCGCACAGTCTCCTCGGACAGTCTGCCCGTGACCATGATACCTGCAAAGGTGTCGAAACGTCGGGAACTAAAATCAAAAATTAAACCGCGATAAAATCCGTAAAAGTAGTTTCATTTCAATTTCAGAACTTATTTATTAAAGTTAACGAATTACAGTGACACTTGGTTTGGGCTGGTACTACTATCTGTGTGAAGGATAGCAACACATTGTCATTCACCGACAGAAAATAAAATTAATATTGTAAAAAATACATTAAAAACATATTTTCATAAGACTGACTCCAGAAGAGCCTACAATTTAGACGTAAGTAATAGATTTTTGCTACTTATATGTTATTTAGACTCATTTTTATCTCTTCATGGAAATAAACAGTATTTTTTAATCGCTGATGACGTAGCACAGCGGTTCAGGTTTAGTCATTAAGAGTCTGACACTACCCATTTCCTCCCCCGAGAGAGCAAGTATGAAAGACGATTCCCAAGGTTTACCAAAAAAATAAAATTCTTGTACTTCTACAAATTAAAAAACTTTTCTTCTATTTCTCTTTAATGGAGTTTAAAAGCGTGAAAATATTAAAATTTAATATCGTGTAACAACGATCGGATGACATCGGCAAGGTCTATATCAATTTCGCGAGTACTGGCGAAAGTGACTTTCCTTAGTAAAAGTGTTAACGCAAGCAATGCAGCCAATAGGCCGTTGAACTCTTGACCGACTGCGGAAAGTTGGGTGTTGTTCTGCACTACGAGGGAACAGGGTTGTATGTTTTTTTGGGATTTGGTTAGTGGGCAAAACTTACTTCATTGTAACGTTATTTATTTTTTTCTTCTCCGGAGGTCAGTTTTTATAGAAAATCATTAACATTTTGCTATTTGATACTTGTTTTGCTAATTTACGCTGTTTTTGCAGACATTCATTTTAATGTAAAATGCTACTGTGAAATTTTATTTTGAAAAGAGTAACTTATGGAGTTTCTTGCCGGTTCTTCTCCATAAGAATGACACTTTGGAACCGTGCAACTAGAGTCAGTAATGTAACGTTTTAAAAGTGCCTGAGAAACAGTCTATTTGAAATAAAAACTTTTTGATTTTGATTTTTGGGTTTAATGGTTATTTTTTTGTTATTAATGGGTTTTTTGAGAATTGATAGTCTAGAAGTTTTATTTAAGGATATATTCTGGCTATAGAGACATATTTTAGGTTATGTATTTTTAGTAGGTTATTGTCCCTAGTGATCTGGAGGCTGTAAGTAAGATCCCACCAAAAACATTAAATGTAAAAAAATGCCAAGTCTCTCGATGCAGTCTTTCCATCGTAAAAAGTTTTGAGATCTCATAGAAGCCAAGTCCTATTCAAAATATTTTGTAGTTATAAATCAACATTTAGTAATTGTATCAATAGTTTTCTTTATATTATAATTATAGTGACTTGGCAATGAGCACAAGAAGAAACAAATAAAACGGCATATTTGTAGGAGTTGAAAGTTACACACACCGCATGCGTAAACATTAATATCACAAAATTAATTTTCTTTTGGTTTATCCGTGTCGTCCCAACCGAATTTCGGCAACGGCAGTCAGTCTTAGTGTACTCTCGATTCATTTACTTTCATAAAGCGATGGCCCGTAAGGTATTCTTAATTATTGTATTGGAGCATGTAGTCGGTAGTGACCATCATGATTCACACATAACAAATAATCTGATCACTGGTCTCGTCAGTAACATTTGCACATAATTCCAGGCATCAAGCAGCTTTTAATTTGTGCTCATTGCCAAGTCACTATAATTATAATATAAAGAAAACTATTGATACAATTACTAAATGTTGATTTATAACTACAAAATATTTTGAATAGGACTTGGCTTCTATGAGATCTCAAAACTTTTTACGATGGAAAGACTGCATCGAGAGACTTGGCATTTTTTTACATTTAATGTTTTTGGTGGGATCTCATTTATTTTTTGTAAGTGTATTTCTTTCTTTTTTTTTAGGTGTCATAATTTCTAGGACTTCAGCTACTGCTTTGCTTAGAACCCATTCTCTATCTCTATCTCTTTTGTTTCTTCTCTGAGACTTCGTTACTTCTAATGTAAACAAGCTTAAACTTATATATATATGCATATATATATCTACTAACTTACAAACTATAGCTAAACTAAACTAAATAACACGTAAAGTTCTCCGAATATCAATTATCACTACAATATTTTTTAGTTTCGAAATGGTTTTTCATAGACAGGTGGCGCTATCAAATGAAAATTATCGAATTATTCTGAAGTACTACTTAGACTGCGCTTTGTAACGAAACCATAGCGCGATTCAGACACGTACAACGCCATCTATCGAGCGCGCATACAATATTTATCGCAATACAATGGAGTTTTAGCTTTATTAATTTAATGAATTATGAATTTTATGTATAATTTGTATTAATGATAGTCTGTGTATTACATTTATATTATTCTTTTCTATTCTATGTATGTATTCATCCAATTGAATAGGTACTTAAACAACGAACAAAGTTAACAATGCAGTCAAAATCCATACATAATGTTCTTGCCAAACCGCAAATATAAAATTGTTTTCTATGGCATATTATTTTTTAATGTTTTTATAATTTTTCCTTTATATGTGGCTAAGGACCTATCTTGGTGCAAAATTTGAAGTTTCTAAGTCTGCTAGAAGTACCTTAGATTTTTGATGATCTGTCAGTGAGTCAGTGAGTGACAAAATGGTGTAACTTTGATCGACCGTAACTCCTAAACCATTAATTCAATTGGCATGTAATTTCGAACTTAAGCTTGTTCTAATGCCTACTATTATTCCCCGAAAAGCTAAACTCCTAGCTTTGTCCACGTCGAAGATACAGGGGGGGCGAAACAGCCGCGAATCGCTTCGAGAAAAGATGGTACGGCCGTGCCCGTTTTGCTCGAGACTTGGCAGGGGCACTGCCGTGCCCTCAGATGACCAAGGCACTTCTGTCATTCTGTCTTTACTAGGCTACATTTTATAAACCGTCATAGCTAGATGGCAAAATATTGAGGATGTATCTCAGTTTCCATAATAACTATAATAAATATCGAAGTTAAGTAACCCTTAGTGCGGCCACCAATTTGATGGGTAACCAATGTGAGTATTATTTTTTTAAGCCTATTTATTTGACTCGCACTTCGTGGACTTTTGTCCTATCTCTTACCATTTCTCCACTGACCAGTGTAGTTGCCAGGTGCCAGACAAATGTATTCTGGTTTCCATATTACTGGCACGCGTTTGGCACTTTCTATCCTAATGTTTACATCGTCACATCCACCAACAGTTGACATTCAGAGATATCCACGTGGATGCCGAGTCGATGCCAACTCAGGTAAAATCTGCTTTCATTATTATTTTATGTTCGGGTATGTATTTGGCGTAGAGCGCTTGGTGTATTTATAGTTAAAAAGTTGACTCGGTGAATTTTATACCGCCTCAAGTAGAGGATAACAATAGAGGCAAATAAACAGAAATTAGGTAGGTATAACATGTATCCTATCTTTTAAGTTCAATCAAAGTTGTTCAATCAAATTTTCAGTGTGTGCAATGCAATGCGAAAATTTGATTAAAATTGGTTTAGTAGTTTATGAGTCCATCGCGGACAAACAGTGTGATGCGTTATTTACACTTTTATATTAAGACTAGCTGTTGCCCGCGAACTCGTCCCCGTGGGTAGAAGATATAAGTTATAATTTTGGTATACCTGCCCGGTTTCTTTCACATTTTCCATTGTATCTTAGCTCCTATTAGTCGCAGCGTGATGGTTTATAGCCTAAAGCCTTCCTCGATGAATGGTCTATTCAACACAAAGATTAGCGCGTTCAAACAAACAATCAAACTCTTCAGCTTTATATATTAGTATAGATAACGTTTTAAAGCTTTTCAAAATTATGTACAGAAGCGTTGTTTAACCTTGATTTTTACTATAGCAGTTTATGTTAGACCGGCACTTATAAAAACATGATCCATGTAAAATTCGAATAGCATCAAGCTTTCGGTAAATGAAATACCTAGACTAGTGATAGACAGACGGTCAGACAGCGTAGCCATAACAGTAAAGTTCCATTTTTACTCATCTAGTACGGAACCCTGAAAATATTATAGATTGTCATTTGATATACATCAGATTGTATTTGTCCCAATCGTATTTTACAACATTCATTTCGGAAAACTCACCAAAAACAAAATCAAACTTCATCGAATTAATACTCCAACATAAAAGCCATTTGTTGCCAACACCCGAAGACTTTCATCCTACAATTTTATCGTCAATGTGCACAGATTGTTAATAAGGTATTGTGTTGGGGAAACGCGACCCACGGCCTTATGTTTAAAACATTCTATCAGCGTTCGCAAACGGATGCTCACTTGTAGGTAAAGGTCAAAATATAACCTATTTGGGATTAACTGACATGAATTTATACTTTTTTATTTTTCGTACTCGAAAAGTGACTACGGTAGCCTGTCCGTCTATCATCACGATGTATCTCATGAACGATGATAGCTAAATTGTTGAAATTATTACAGGTGATGGATTGCAAAAATGAAATACAGAGGTTAAGGAATTTTGTTAATCTTAAATTTGTTGATGTGTGACAAATAAATTTGTCAACAAATTAATTTCTTATCCCACTGGTCTGCTTAATTTAGTAACTTTGTACGGAACCATCAATGTCATGAGCTTGACTCGCACTTGACCAGTTTTAATTTTTAATACTTGTAGACTACTACAAACCTTAAAGATGCAGAAGCCGGATTTACACTGTAAACGGTGTACAAATCTAATTAAAATCGGTTTAGTAGTTTAGGAATCAATAGTGACGCGTAATTTATATACTTATAGATATTCAGATTTGAAAGATATATTTAAACGGATCTTTAACAATGATATCACCTCAGGTGATTCATTTGTAGTGAAAGTGTGGAAAATTTGAAAAAACGGCTTCGTAAATATGTAAATAATAATGTGGTCTAGATAGTAACTGCGCACGCGCAGATAATTCTAAGTTTTATAGAGTATTTAATTGTAAGTGAGAGTGTAGGACAATACTTATAATATGGGTTGAGGGATAGTATTATTATTACACTACCTGATCTTATTTCTATTTAATTTTACGATTCAGGTATTTGATACTAGTTTTGTTTTTTTTTTACGCTGTTTTTAAAAACATAAATAATAATGTATAAGATAATAATAGTTTTTATTTCAAAAACGCCGCTTTTCAGGCACTTTTAAAACGTGACAATTGTTAAGTACTCTGGGTTCTCTAGGTCCAGGTCTGGTATAGATCCAAAATGACATTCCTTTATAGAAATACCGGCAAGATACTCCATAAGTTACTCTTTCAGAAATTAATTATAACGTTAAAAAGTATGAATTCATGTCAATTAATACCAAATAGGTTAAATTTTGACCTTTACCTGAAGTGAGCATCCGTTTGCGAACGCTGATAGAATCACTTGTAGTGCCTGAAAAGCGGCGTTTTTGAAATAAAACCTTTTTGATTGATTTATGAACATTTGGGTGATTCAATCAACTTTGATGATATGTCCTGACCTAGTTTGGTCAGGGCAGCTAGTATCGCAAGACACCAGCCAGCTGCGCGGGACATATTTAATTATAGTGAACAAGCGTGTGCTAACACAGATGCACTCTGTTCCCTTACTCTCATAGCCCGATGGAACGGCAATCTGACACGACCGAAGAGAGATCATAATGAGTGTCTTCTTACTTCTGGACTCTACAAAACACAAAAATCCCTGAGTTGTTTCACATTTCTTTTCAGGGTTGTCACAGATAATTTTGTCGAAAAATTTTAAAGCTCAAGAAGAAACAAGCAAAACTGATCTTTGTGATCCTACTTACTGAATAAATGTCTTAGTTTATTTTTTATTAAGTCAGTAGCTGCTTCGCGCGCCTGGTGGATGTCTGCTATAGCTGCAAAAACGTGAATCTCTACCTTACTTACACACTTTTAACGAAGTCAGACAAAGGTTGTCCATGTGTTAATCCAAGATCTCAGCTACTTCCATAAAAAAACATCTAAATCGGTTCAGCCTTATAGGCGTAAACGAGTAACATTTATAATAAAGTGTGAAGTATTAACAAGTGTGTGACAACCCTAATATAAGCATTAACCGCAGGTACCGACCTTTATAATATAATGTAGAGTCTGCAAAAAACGCAAAGCCTAATGCCGAACATTGATACTTGTGGTTTCTTAGTTCAATAGATGGGATGGTTTGCAAAACAATCACTTAAAGAAAAGTTAATATTTAAAAAGGTTTTTGAAAAATATTATGTATTTATTTTTAGGGTATTAAAAATCTGCATTGGACTCGATGGCTGCTGTTTGATGGGTGATAATAACAAAAATAAAGACAAAAAGATGATGATTTTACACTTTAATAAGGTATGTAGATAATATAATTATCTACATACCTTATGCATGTATTATAATCTTATCTAAAACCGACCTAGGAAATACACAACAAAAAAAAAAATCCAAACCCCAATATACATGTATAAATCAGCAATAAAAATAAAACAATTTTTAATTTTAACTACCATACCACCACATACAAAACACACACAATTTTCTTTTCAAACATTTTTATGTATTGACTTTATCCAACGTTTACAATCTCACAACCCACACCCAAAAAAAAGTTGAACAATTATTGACTTTTTTGCCGACGCTACGTAAACACCGTACACAAATAAACTTTCTATTGTGCTGTGTCGAATACTTTATCGATAATAGCTAGAGATGTGCTTTGATTTATCGATAACCTTTTATCGTGATTGTGGAATAATGGTTTTAATAATTTATGGCTTTTGAATTAAATGACTTGACTGGATTGTTGGTCTAGTGGTTAATGATCCTAACAGGTAGGCCGGATGTCGTGTGTTCGATTCCCATCCGGGATAGGTGTTTGTGTAATGATCATGATTATAAGTCTATGGCTGTGTAATTTATCCAGAATATATCCACGTATTAGATTTTTTTAACAATCAACAGTTTTTAAACTTGATTTTTGTTAAAGTGGCATTTATTTGTAAAATTTGAAATGTCTATACATCACGATTCTACAGATGCCTGGTGACAGGCGGATAGTCAGACAGACAAATGGTTAGGCTGACTGCCAGAGGGCCATTTGTGAACAAAACCCAAAAAAGGGTAAGTAGAGGTTACACGAAGCTAGAAATAAGGGGTTGTTGTCTAGGATCACTCCTCCAATCATTCATCATTGGCCTAGCCTTTTCCCAACTATATTGGGGTCGGCTACCAGTCTAACCGGCTTCAGCTAAGTACCAGTGTCTTACAAGGAGCGACTGCCTATCTGACCTCCTCAACCCAGTTACCTGGGCAACACGATACCCTTTGGTTAGACTGGTTGTCAGACTTTTCAAGCTTCTGACTACCTGTAACGACTGTCAATGATGTAGGAATAACAGCCGGGACCCACAATTTAACGTGCCTTCCGGATCACTCCTCCAAATAAAATAAAATACTTCTTTCGCCTACATGACTAAGTAATACAATGTCGGAATCCATTTACCAAAAAAAACTTTTATGAAAATTATCGATATCAATATGTCCCATCCCTATTCACCTAGAGATGACCTCTAAGCGAAAGTCCACTCTGTCAAGGTGGATAGTGATGCGCTTATTGTTAATAAAGCTCGCGTCATTTCGATAGTTTAATTTAAACTTTGATCTTAACCATTTGATAGGTTTTTAGAAATTGAGATGGTTAAATTAACTGGCAGTAATAACTTTTCTTATAGATTCTTTTTTTACTTAAAGAACAGCTGAAAAAAGAGAGTTCAGTTGAAATAAACTTATAAAACAATTTGTTTTTTCTTCAATTGATATAAATATAAATAAGTGCTATAAACTGCTCCTCAAAAGATTTTGATTTAAATCAATTTAAAAATCTTTTCATTTTTGTAACAGCGTCTACTACTAAGTAAGTCATGCTGTCACAGTTAATGAGATACAGCTTGCTTATAGACGGACAGACAAACGAACTGTCTCATTCCGTTTTTATCTTAACTGCATTAGGAACCCTGACAACAACCTTCTAAAGTCAGTCTAACCGTTGTGAAAGGAAAATACCTCTTATACCAAGTATAGTGCCATCTCACTTTAATAATTACAGTCTCTATCTTCAAAATACCACTGATCTGTTGGTCTAGTGGTTAGTGGCCCTGACTGCTATACCGGAGGTCGTGGGTTCGATTTTCACCCACAACAAATGTTTATGTGATTAGGACGAGCATTTTTCTGTGTCTGAGAGTAATTTATGAATAATATTTATATATTTAGAAATATATAAGTATGTTTATCAGTTATCCAGTACTCATAAAACATGCTTTGCTTAGTTTGAGACTAGATGGCGTTGTCTTAAAGTTGTGACTGATTAGTACACATAATTCTAGTCAGTCTTCAGCTCAGCCTAACCTTAGCCCCAGGGAAAGTCTAAGCTTTCTCTCAGAGATTATCATAAAGTTGCTGAAGTTATGGGTCAGGCAAGATATAGTCAGGTGGACCATAAATAAAAAGATGAACATAGCTGACAAAATGTTGTAGAGGTGTTTGCAACGTTGAGAATTATGATATACTAGCTGTTGCCCGCGACTTCTTCCGAATAGACTTCAGTTTGCAACTCGCGGTGGTTCCCATTTCCGTGGGAAAGTCCGGATGAAATGTAGCCTTGACACCACCCCAATTACCCCTTTTAAAAAATAAGAAGATCGTGGACCTTAAGGAACGTACAAGAAAATAATTAGACGAATTGGTACATCCATTCTTGAGCATTTGTATTTATTAAATATACCTTTTTTTCTTTCTTGGCCAGTCGAAATCCTCATGGACTTCCTTCGCCCTGTGGAAGGTGTAGGGGTGTGCCAGACTCCTACTGGCTAACACCACTGGAATGCTTCCCCAGTTCATTTAGTCGGGGGCCAAGCAGGAACGCTTTCGCAATCTACCGCGAAATTTATTAAATATACCCAGACTGCTACTCAGCAAGGACGGGTTAAATGTGCCCGTTCTTGAAATTGAAGCTCATTTTTTTTTAGAAAGATTCGTCGCTAGCGGTTTACTTCTATAGGTTATCTGCAAAAAAAAAGAATATTTTTCCATTACAAATTTAAAACTTATTGAGTCATAGCGAAAATTTATATTGTTAAGATTGCAATACATTGCGCGCGGTAATCCTTTACTTTCGATAAAAGAACTGCACTAAGCGGCAATGTAACGTACACATATTTCTCGCCACGCCCAAATGATTCTGTTTCCACAGATTGCTACAGATTACAAGAAAATATTCATCACGCACTTAATTGTTTTACCGTTTCCATTAATTAAACTTCATTAACCATCAATTCGAGAACCAATGTACCGTGGAAGCCGCAGCTTCTAACATCGTGTCATCTCTTTCTTTTATATGAGTAACTGGTACTATAAATATATCTTTCTCTCCCTTTACAGTTAACAAGCGTATAGTTGTGAATTTCTTTATTTATAGTCTGATCTGAGAAAAGGCGTGAAATATTGTGTTTTACTTTTAAACAACTTTGCGTTTTTTAGTAAAAAACGCTAATTTGAATGCTTATTAAAAGTACCTAGTCTTAAAATTATCTGGGGAAGTTGGAAGGATAATTAATTAAACTTGGTAATCGACTCAACTGTTACCGCAAGTCGGGTTTGGAACAAAAAAAAAATCTCAATGCAATTTGCAAGACAATCGGTCAGCCATCATAACCGTAGCACCTACAAATTTTCCTGTTCATTATACACCGTGATTTTTTAGGCGTCTTACAAAAGCAGCCCAGTTCATGTATCCAATGAGTAGAATACGTTCATGATAAAAAAATAGGTATTTATGACATTTGAATAAATTTAAAATGCAATTTTTATTCAATATTATGATGCAATTCGTAGCTTTTTAGAAACACAGCTCTGTTGCGAGCGCGGTCCGAGCCTTGTAACAATGGTGAGGGGTGCGGGCGGCGGTGTTTTTATCATTTTTAAGAGTATATTTCAGATTTCTCTTGTTTAATTTTTCCTATTATCTTAGTTGATGATAAAAAAATAATAATCGCGCCTAGGGGTATTTTACGTCTGATATATAAACTGCTTTTGTAAGACGACTAAAAAATCACCGTGTATGACAAAATTTGTATTAGTCATAGACGAACAGATAGCGGAGCATTAATAATATGATTCCATATTTACCCATTGGCTTTACCTCTAAAAAGTAGTTTATGTTGAATTTTTGCACTTTACACATTTTTTTAGGATCTGCTTTCCCTTTTTCGATGACTGCTGATACTATCTCCAAGAGAGGATCTAATAGTTTTCAACCACTTTCTTTAAAGTGCCCATCACTGTTTTCACTTAATTACTTTAGATAAAATCACTACATTGATTGATGTTGTATCATGGAATTTTGTAATAAAGAAATATTTCTGTATTCCAGAACGTTCCCTTCTCTTTTATTAACGACTCTTGGAATCGCTTTAAAGTATTGTTTCCTTGCGGCGTGGGGGCTTCACAAGCATTCAAGTCACATGCATAAAGACTCCGAGACATACAAAATTAAATGCTTGTCCTACGCGGGGTCGAACTCGCGACACGTCAGTACAAAATTCTGTTAAAATCCGTTCAGCAGTTTACTTATAATCGACGAACAGACACAGTCACTTTCACATTTATATTATTACGAATAAGCAAAGGCGTCTTAAACTTGTTTTCATTTAAATAGATCAAGAACAAGGCTAGTATAATAAACTAGATTTTTTTTTATAATTATGTCATAGAAGAGTTCAAAAAAATATGGACACCACCAGCTGTGTCGCTTCGGGGCAAACCACTTAAACTGAGGACTAGGCAAAATAGAAATACGTTTTAAGGTATATTTGTAGACTAGAAAAGCCTCCACACCGCCAACGTTTAGAAGTTCTTCCAAAAAGAACATTCACGAAAAAGCGTCATTTGTGATATTTTTCGACCATTCACCATCCTAGCGTCCTAGCCTTTCCCAACTATGTTGGTCGGCTTCCAGTCTAACCAGATGCAGCTTAGTACCAGTGTTTTGCAAGGAGCGACTGCCTATATTTTTTTTTTCCGGGGTGAAACTCTAATGACTTCAACCCACGCCGAGGGCACGGCGAGGGGATATGTCGGACTCCCACCGACTAAAAACACCCCGGGCCCCTTCAACTGCCTGAGCCAGAGCCACGGGATCGCTCGCGCATGCTTCAGCGCGACTCTGACCGTGAGCGTATATCTGACCTCCTCAACTCTGTAATCTGGGCAACACGATACCCCTTAGTTGGAGTGATTGTAACATTTTTCGACCGTTATAATATAATAATATATATTGGCCCTAATTGGTTTTATCTTCACAAATTAGATGTTTTTAGCTACCTTGGGCCATCCATGTCTGTTCTTCTATAGAACAGGATTGGATGGCCCCTGGTAGATACCCCATCACATTTAAGATTAAGGTTCTCAACGAGGCCTCTTAGACTTGTGTCTAAAAAATTGACACTTTTTTTAGGATTCCATACCCAAATGTTATAAATGAAACCATGTTATTGAAGCTCCGTTATCCGCCGATCAGTCTGTCCGACCGGCCTTCCATCGCCTGGCTGTATCTCATGAACCGTGATAGCCAGACAGTTGAAATTTTCACAGATGACGTAATTCTGCTTCAGTAAGAAATAAAGATGAAGGTTAAGCAATATCACGTTGATGTTTTTTTTGTGGGTGACAAATAAATTTCAATGTCAAATAAAATCATTCAAACCATTTGGCAAATGTATTTGATTCATACATCTTTGACAGTCGTCACCTGTCTAAATGAGGGGTATCGCGTTGACCAAGTACCTGGTAGTACCTGGGCTACGCGATACCCCTCAGCAACCCAGTTGGGTTAAGGAGGTCAAGTAGGCAGTCACTCCTTGTGACACACTGGTACTTAGCTGAATTCGGTTAGACTGGAAGCCGACCCTAAGATAGTTGGGAAAAGTCATATCCTAGGATAATGATGATGATTTTGAATAGCCTATTATAATATGTACGGAACACTCCGTTACGAGGCCGACTCGCACTTGTCCGTTCTACATATATCTTACACTAGCTGTTACCCATGACTTCGTCCCCGTGGGTAGAAGATATAAGTTATGATTTATACCTGCCCTGTTTTTTCCCTATTTTCCATTGTATCTACGCTCCTTTTAGTCGCAGCGTGATGGTTTATAGCCTAAAGCCTTCCTCGATGAATGGTCTATTCAACACAAAAACAATTTGGACCAGTAGTTCCTGAGATTAGCGCGTTCAAACAAACAAACAAACTCTTCAGCTTTATATATTAGTATAGATACAGATATACATTTTAACAAAAGATAACAATCTTTTGAACAATGTAAGCCTTAATAAAGATTGTTATAAATATTTTTACGCACATTTATAACGAAAACAGTTTTAAGTGAAAGCTGACGTTAATTTTTTATACTTTTCCTTTTTATTTAACTTAACAAGTTTAGTTTAAGTTATATTTTTGAATATACACTCGTTAAAAACTTTCACTGCTTTTTGAAACGCCGCCGTGTCGTTTATTTTAATTATTTGACCGTTTTTTTGTTTAATTAAAGGGATTTTTTGATTAATATGTTCGGCTCAATTTATTTAAAGAAAGGAAAATATCAAGGTTACTGGTTTTTTTGTAATAGATGAAAGGGATGCTTCAAAAATGAAAATTGTTTTAATCTAGATTTTTTTTTTATTATTTCAATTTTTAGTTTTTTTATCGTTTTATACTATTCACAACACTAAACCAATTTATTGGCGTTGTTTCGTCAATTTTTTTTTCTCTTTCTCCTGCTTCACAAATGATTTATCCCTTTCCTTTAGTAGATCATAAAACAGGAATGTTTTACCTCAACACTGACGGAACTACATTTCTAAAGTCCTTAGTTTCACCAGTCAAACTTAAAAAAGAAATGTTCATCTATCTCTTTCCATCATATACCTGTCTCTCACAATTTCTCATTTCACCGTTCACTTGTTTAACAAGTTGACATTAAGTGTGACAGAGTTGTATCTAAACTACGTGACAGAGTAATTTATGACTTAAGTGAAGAAGGTAAGGTTCGGTTTTCGGTCAAGAGAAAGTTAGATGGAACTTTCTCAAAGTGAATCGTGGTTAGTAATATGTATGTTTCCTATTTTACACTGCTAAGTTGGTCAGTTGGCTAGTAGGTTCGCCGTCGTGAAGGCGGGCAGACGTCTCCTTAAACAAACAATATTAAATATATCGAAAAAAATGACGAGAAAATCGCGTGAGCGCAGTTGAAATAATAAATTAGAAAAAAAAATGTGAATGTGTTTCAAAAAAACAAGTCCGAAAATTGTATTCGTTTTTATTTGCGCGCGAATTTTAACGTCAAAATGACAGTTCGAAAGTGGTTTAAATTTGGAAAATCTATGCACGTTAGTGATGTGAAAAATATGTTGTTTTTTATAGTAGTGTTGTTTGCACTGGACAATTTGCCCTTAACCTGTAAGGGCGAAGATTTTAATAGAGGTGAGTTTTAATCCAAATATAAATTAGTCGATTTATTTCATCGATAATCTGAACACCACTATTTTGTTGGCTTGTTAAATGGAAAAAGAAAGTTTTAATACAGTAAACAAAAACCACATCTTTGAACTGTCAAGCCATACAATTTAGGTCAAAATTTTATACAAATAAATACAAACTCATGCAAAAAATTTCATATCATGCTGACAGCAAACTCGATTGCCTGATTAAGTTGTATGAAAGTTGTATGAAATATCTATGGGAATTGTGTCACTGTTACACGAGACATACAACTTTTATTTAATAACCATACATTTGTATGGTAAGATTTTATCATTAAAGTTAAGGTGACATCGAAATGGGAAATTATGACCTCATTAAAAAATGAAAGAATTTTATACTTCAAAAGCGTTTAAGTTAAAAATTTTATAGTTTTAAGCACTATTAGCTCTTCCTCGTAAATAAACACAGGTTCTGTGTTTCGGAAGGTACATTAATATGTGAGTTAGGACTTTATCTCTCTCCTATGATTTAAAAACTTCAATTAGTTTCACCCTGTGTGTTTTATTAATATCTTTTTGAGAGATCCCAAAATTATCTTTGGGCTTCGATTTTAGGTTAGAATTTCGTAACGAATGTCAATTTTTATAATATCAGCAAAAAGTTGGTGCAGTTTTAAATAAATTAAAAAGTTACCTAGTAAGATTTTTTTTTACTTAAACAGATAATCCACAATCATTTGTTCAAACTTTCAATCTCAAAATCTTAAACACCAAAATGCAAACGACACAAAACTTTAATTTTCACTCAGAAGCATGCGTAATAAATATACTCGCAATTAGCCATAATGGTGTGCCATAAAGTACCAAGAAAGTGCCAAGTAAGTGCCACTTTGACATAACCCTGCGACTTGCCTCGCATCTGATTATCGCTGATTTATGAATACTTTCTCTTAAAACGATGCAGCTTGTTTGCCAACTATTTATACCTACTGAAATATGAGTGACGTGACCGAATAAATTAGGCTAAAGAAAAACAAATTTTGGTCACCCATTAAAAATTATTACCGTAGATACCGTTGCTTAACCTTGATGTTGAACAATATTTGTCGTTATAGCGGCAACAGAAATATTATCGGTGAAAATTTTAACTTGCTAGCTATTCATGAGATAAAGTCTGGTACCAGACGACATATTGCAGAATTAGTAATAGGATTCCGTTTTTACCCTTCGTATGCGGAACACAAAAAAATACTGAAAAGTTGGGATTCAGCTTACAAACTGACTTATACAAATATCGCTATCAAATTTATTTGTAAATTACCTAATTTTAATTTATAGTTTTAAAGTGTAAAAAATAAAAATATATAGTTATCATATAATAATATGTGTGAACTGATTTCAATATATACCAATAACACAAAAAAGAGATAGACAAATATAAAAATCGCAGTACATAATACGACTCATGATATCACAACAATTATTGTTACCATTTCGCTACGTCTTCGCTTCTCCCGCATACGTAATAGCTGCCGGTCAGAAACGGTATGACTGCAGACCGGTCGGCACTAATGGGCTACTTTCTTACAAAACAAGGTTGATTAATTCAAGTAAAGGACGATTCATATTTAAAAGAAAGTTCAAAATGTCGCTTTAAAATGTTTTTTCGTAAATTTCGTACCTCATGAACCGTGATAGCTAGACTATTGTAATTTTCACAGATGATGAATTTCTGTTGATGCTATAACATCAAATACTAAAAATAAAGATTGTGGTAAAGCAACGTGCGATGCGGTCATAAATAAGTTGGTAAAAATACACCCAGACTCAGATCAAGCATTCTTGCATCATAAAAATGCTTAGCCTACGCGAAGATTGAACCTGCGAAACGTCGCGCACTGTGGGTTTGATGTGGTGTCCTATACCACACAGCTATCGATATAGTTATAGTTTAAGGGAACAATAATAATTACAGGAAATCAAGTCAATTCACGATGTTCAAATTATTGTCTTACTAGCTGTTGACGGCGGACACGACCGCTACAAATAAAAAATGATCTTATAGAAACTATATTATGTCTTAATCCTGGTTAGAAACTATCTGTGTGCTAAGTTTCGTCTAAATCCGTTCAGTGGTTTTTGCGTGAAAGAGGAACAAACATCCATACATACAAACTTTCGCGTTTCTATTTGTAAGGATTAATTTTCTCATGCATGCTTGCATTGTGAATGTTCCCTTACTGCAATAATTACTTTAATTTATTTCGTTTTCGGGCATTCATCAACATTGTTCTTTGTATTCTGTTAAACATAACGGCAGTTTAAATCGTCCAAAGAGATTAATCTGTTCTTGAAATAACAATTTAATTATATCCCTGGGTAAAAGGCTAAGAGAGATTCCTGAAGGTAAGTATTGCTGAACTGAATCCTACTTGTATGATAACGAGTAAGTTTCTATGGATGGATGTTTGTTACTCTTTCACGCAAAAACTACTGAACCGATTTGGACGAAATTTGGCACACAGATAGCTCATAACCAGAGTTTTATCCCCATTTTAAGTTCTCGTGTTATCATTTTCGTTGTAGCTAGCAGAGCCGAAGGCAATTGTTAGTTTAGTTATAAAATCTTCTGCCTAGTTTTTCCCAAACGTGGTTCAGTTTTTGCCCTGAATAGCTACTATACTAGGTATGTCATCTAAATTGTAATGATTTTTATATGAAAGCGAGGGATCTGTTGGACATATTCCCCTTTTTTTTTATTAAATCTCAAATTCCCGTAACCAATAGCTATCCTTCGGTTTTTCATGCATATATATTACGTATGGCCTTGTACAATATTATTTTAACTTTAATTTAAAAGAGTAAACTGTTTTTTTGCCGACTACTTTCTATGAGTATTACATTTTTACACAATAGAACGAAGAAAGAATTTTACCAATCGTGCTGGTATCCTACTGGGCAAAGACACCGCGAAACTTCCCACGATTCTCTTTACTATACCAAAACTTCGCAAAACATAGTATATTGTGTTCCACAACATTTGACCCAGCGTCTTTGCATACCACATTATTAATATGGGCATATTATTCTAAAATCTACAATCATTAACTCACGAAGTTCAATAACCTTATCACCTGTCCAAATCATTAGACCATGCGTCACATACGGGCTGATAACGTCGCGTCGGTATTCCAACCTAACTGTATGCCAACCTCGAAACTTTTTGGTGAGCGAAGACGTGCTAATTGGGTCTATGGCACAACGGTTTTAGTTTCTATAACCTTGTTCGAAAGTGAAAATTGTGCTATAGATAATCATCATTTGATTTTTTTGTGTGATTAGTGGTTTGTATGCAATTTAAGGTACTTGGTGTTGAGTTAGACTGGCTTGTCTTGGCTAGTGGTTAGAATAAATGACTGCTATACCGGAGGTCGTGGATTTGATCCTAGATTCCCTAGCTAGGAGAAGTTTTTCAGTGATGACTTGATCATTTGTTCTGTTGGGGTGTAATTTGTGAATAATCTGAAGTCAATCAGTTCACAATGTTTGGGAAATGCGGGACTAAAAACAATAGTAAAACTGTAATAAATAGGAAATTATTCCACAAGATTTTTGCACGGCCGTCTAGCTTCAAACTAAGAAAATCTATTAGTACTTGACAATTCATAAACATATATCTCTAGATATATTTAAATAATACATAAATTATACTCATACACAGAAGAAATAATCATGAAAAAGTCCTGGGTGGCAATCGAATCCAAGACCTCCGGTATAGCAGTCAGGGCCACTAACCACTTGACCACCTGGCTAGTCTATATCATCTAGAAAGTTAGTTTTCTCTGTTTTCCTTCACATTATACTTAGATATAGAAGAAAATTAGAAATCTTGATCGAATGTTAAATTGCGTCTGAACATCACTTTCATACTAGCCGAG
>NW_020799840.1:0-45115 GCF_003590095.1 Trichoplusia ni
CTATTAGTCGCAACGTGATGTTATATAGCCTATAGCCTTCCTTGATATATGGTCTATTTAACACAAAAATAATTTTTCAAATCGAACCAGTAGTTCCTGAGATTAGCGCGTTCAAACAAACAAACAAACAAACTCTTCAGCTTTATATATTAGTATAGATGAATTTCGTTGACAACTGTTTGAACAGAGCCATATAAATATTTTTTAACTACAGAAACATAAACTTTCTTCAGATAAAAAATCTAGTGAGCGTCATGACATTTTGAGTAACCAAATGATAGCTATTTTAGGCTAAGCGACTGTTTAACAATCATTGATTGGCAACTTTCTGGCAGATGAATAGGGATGATGACAATTTTTTTTTACAGTGTCCGTCTTGTAGTTTTTTGTATAATAAGGGATACTTATTTTTTTTTTGTCCCGCAAACATAACTTGACCAAATTACAGAATGATAATTACTTAGCTACTTAATTTTACTCTATCGTTACGTCACAAGCCCCCTCTCCTAAACTTTAAAGCAGTTAATCTTTGTCAATTCTAGTTTTTCTGAAAAAGGAAAAAATACGTGTCTCATACTTATCAATAATTTAACTTTAACTAATGAGATTTTTTCTTTTTATACCCAGTCATCATCCCTATTGAAAATTTGATAAAAATAAAAAATCTGTCAAGTCATTTAGCGGAAGTCATGTGTGTATACTTAACTGTGTGAAACAGGCCCTAAATGGAAAAAGAACCAAATCGGTTCATCGTGTGCGAAGTTCTGAGATAACAATAAAAAAATAGAAGTATTAGAGAACCTCCTCGTTTTGAAGTCGTTTGATAACTATAGGCGGTAAACTATGAAATCGCAAGAATATTGAATAGGGAAAGTAATTCGAATTGGTATAAAACCTTCTGGTCTGTTATTCAATTAATAGGGACCGATTGCGATGCCTCAATAAAAGGGTATCGTTATACACTTTAGCATGAAACCCTCAAAATGATCTCACCGAAAACAAAATCTGGTCAAAATCTAAGAGTCAGATACTGAAAAATAAACAATAATTAACTACTCACATAAAAATATAAGATATTATTAATATCAACTTAATTGAACAAATATTTGCCTCAAACAGCGTAGGTGTCGCTTAGTTTGTTAGTCCCCTATAATAATGAAAGGGCGGGGGGGGGGGGGTAGGAGAGGGGGCTATCAAAATACGAAGATAATAATTGTTTTACGTACAATGAGAACCGCTTGAGGCGTTTGTCCAAGGGATGTCTGTTACACCGTAGTGTAATAACCGATGGAGTTAGCAGGGCCCCGATTCTGATATTTGCACGGATAGCCGAGTGGTTGAGGTCATCACGCCAAACCCACTGTGCGCGACGTGTCGCGAGTTCGATCCCCGCGTAGAACAAGCATTTGTGTGATAGATAGTCCTCTCTCCTATATTTTTTGCGTGCCCAACAGGGTCATATTGAACTGCTAGTTATTTTCTACCATCTCTGTAACATATGGAATGCAATAAATGATTGAGTATTGAGTATTGAGATGAATGCTTGTTCTAAGACTTTGTGTGATTGTGGATGTGATTTGTATGTTGTTGAAACCCCACGACACAAGGAAAAAGTCCTGAAAGAGGGAGTCGTCAAAACAAAAAATATAATGATAAGATATTACAGTACGGTGTAAAGGCGGCCTTCAGTTACTGCACGAAGTTAACCGGTGGCTCTACAAATCAAAATAGTGAGTTCTTTGTATTGCCTTATTTATATTACGCTGTTGTTTGCTTACGACTTGAGGGTGAATCCTGAAGTCCAAAGCCGAAAATGGAAGAGAAACAGCCCTATATTTTAACATTTATCGTAGGCAGGTTAAACTAATAATTTGTTGTATTTTTGGACTTTCAAATGATCCTATACTGGGCAATGACTCTCCAATTTAAAATAATTAGACTTTAATAGACACGCTTGGTTACTGGGTCGGAAAATATTTTACAAATACAATGTTGCGATTATAAATATGAATCTGAATGAAATAAGAGCAAAATTATGTTTTATCACCGTTTATTAGGATTGCTTTCCTAAAAGTTACAAACGAAAGCCTATTATTCAGGATCCGATTTTTCTCTGGCCATCCGTCTGTCACCAAGCTATATGTCATAAAACATAATCTCTAACTGTTTAAATTTTTACAGATGATGTGTTTCTAGTGCCAATATAACAACAAAATAGAAACGAAAATCGAGGTTAAGCAACCCAGCCGCCGTTAAATATATGTTGGGTGGATTTTTGTAAAAAATTCCTTTCATCATAGCCTATTTGTACGGAGCCCCAGTGCCACGAGTGCGACTGGCTATGGACCACATTTTTTTCAATATCAAATTATTTTTTTCTTCAATGAAAAGATGTTACCGAGAACCAAAGTTCTAATTTAACTTATTGCCTTTCACAAACTATTGCAGTTAAGCTTCTTACTGTAATTAATATTTAACTACTTCACTGGAAGAAATATTCAATGGGAGCAATCTGAAAATATTATTTTCACATAAAGATGCGGTCTGAAGACTAAAAAGAAATATAATTAAACTGACTGCACGGGTAGCCGAGTCGTTGCGGTCACCACGTCAAACCCACTGAGCGTGTGGTGTCGCGCGCTCGATCCCCGCGTAGGACAAGCGTTTTTGTGATCCACAAATGCTTGTCCTGAGTGTATTTATCTTTGTGCATGCGAATTGAATGTTTGTGAAACCCCCGCGACACAAGGATTAAATACCTCAATGCGGGAGTCGATAAAAATAAAATTAAACTTTTGTGAACTTATTGAATTTTTATTTTATTCATCACCCAACTCTGTTGGGATCGGCTCCGTAACATCTACCTATCAGCTCCAACATAATTTTGACTTTCTGTCGAATGTTGCACGAAAATTTTGCAAACCGGAAAAAATTTGACCCATAGATTTTACAGACAGGTTATAAATAAAAGAGCTAGGATAGAAAATAAAAACCGGTCAGCAGATGACTAAGGACTCCGGTTGGGTCCGAAACTAGTCGGGCACGATAAACCATTGCAGGAGCTGGATGCGAGCAGCCGAAGATAGATCTCGATGGCGTGCTATTGGTTAGGCCCATGTCCAGCAGTGGTCGAATATGGGCTGCTGATAATGATGAAACCTTTTTGCATCATTTAATAACTAGCATAATTGGTATAAAACTCTCTATTTAATGTGACTTCTACCTTGTCTGAGCCCGCAACGGGCGCGGTGAATGCGACGAACCGACTGAAAGACAAAAACTCACTTTTACGGCATCTTTCTAGACCTAATTACAGCTTCGAGGAAAAACTAATATTCAAACCGTAACGTAAACAGACTGCAGTTTAATTTAAATTACTTTTCAAGTAGTCTCGTGTTGGCTTTGAGGTTATTATTGATTACTATGAAGGTGCAGGTTTGATCTAAACGCAGACAAAGTAAAAGGGGGGCCTATTTTAAAGTTTCATGTAATTTCTCGATTATTTTAAGACATCACTCACAAATGGTGAAGGAAAGCATGGAGAGGTAACCTGGATTCTACATGTTAAAATCTGAAATCACCCGCAGTGAGCTAGCGTGGTGATCAAAACTTCTGTATGAGGGAACATGATGCAGTTTTGCTGAATTATTTTTATTTCAAACTAGCTGTTGCCCGCGACTTCGTCCGCGTGGTTAGAAGATATAAGTTAGGAATTTTAGAACGAAACGCCCTCGAAGATTAATATTTTTCCCCCGTTATTGCCACATTTTCCATTGTATCTTCGCTCCCATTAGTTGCAGCGTGATGTTATATAGCCTAAAACCTTCCTCGATGAACGGTCTACTGAACACAAATAGATTTTTTCAATTTGAACCAGTAATTCCTGAGATTAGCGCGTTCAAACAAACAATCAACCAAACAAACTCTTCGGCTTTATATATTAGTATAGATATAGATTATCTATTAGTTCATTCGTTATTTTAAATAACTGGTTCGTGGAACTGACTGCTATACCGGAGGACGTGGATTCGATTCCCACACAGGACAAATGTTTATGTGATGAGCACGATCATTTGTTCTGTGTCTGGGTGTAATTTATCTATATTATGTATGTATTTAGAAATATATAAGTATGTTTATCAGTTTTCTAGCACTTATAATACAACTTATACTTAGTTTGAGACTATAAGGCGTTGTTTGAAAGTTGTGCAATAATATATTGTAATTATTTCCTTGGTCACGTGACTTTCATTTCGCAACTTCTACAACATTTATTGTTTAATAAATCGAAATGGTTCTGAATAATTCATATGTAGTCTTTTCAAGGAAACTCTTATATTACTTACGTGTATCATATTTGTCATATCATGTACCCTGTACCATGAGAAAAGTCGACTCGAAATTCGTTTCAAGCGTCCACAAAATGGTCTGTCGTTTTTACTGCAAATATCAAAATCAAAAGTTTTTATTTCAAGTAGGCCGGGCACTTTCAAAACGTTTAAGGTGATGTTTCTAGTTGCAATCGTGATCCATGCCTTTGCTACGATTGTCAAATGTGCTACGAACGTTGAATCATCTTTACCTGCCTTCGTTGTATCTGAATGCCATAACACAAGTGCTTTAGCAACTTACTTTGGGTTCAGAACAATGTATGTGATGTTGTCCGTATTTATTTATTATTATTTATTATCTTTGCTACGCAATTGTGCTACAAAGTTTACTTAATTTCATAAAAATGATGATGATGATGATAACGATGATGAAACAATCCAATCAAGTCTTCTTCTTGTGAATGTCAACTCAGAATCTCGAATGTGTTACTAATGTTAACAGTATAGTTCTTTTATTTTTTATTTTTTCTACACTTATATCTTTACAAATATATAAAGTTGAAGAGTTTGTTTGTTTGAATCTCATCGAGGAGGTTTTAGTCTATATACCATCACGCTGCGACTAATAGGAGCGAAGATAAAGTCATAACTTATATATTCTAACCACGCAGACGAAGTCGTGGGCAACAGCTAGTAATTGAAAAGCCCAGGCAATTTTCATCACTGTAAATGTTTAGAGCTAGCTAGCACGAGCCCGCGAATTCATCTGAAATTGAAAATAATAAAAATAATTTATCACGTAACCACCATAAAGATGGTAGATATTTTTGTGCTTGTAATATTTTTGATAATTTACACGATATCTCTATAAGTACGCGTTGTTCAGATGTATAAGCTATAATCAGTGCGTAAGGGCCACTGTCACCCCGGGCGAAAATATTGTGGCGCGCACTTGAGGAAGCAATATCAAGTGTTAGTTTTTTGCTGATCCCAAGTAAAATTATATTAAGAATTTCATGTTTCCTTTAGCGTTACGTTTGGCGGTGGAAGTATTCCACCTCTAGCGTAGAGCACAGTTCTGAGGGTTTGCGCTAGGAGATGCAAGAGACTCCAACTTCAGACCTTGGCGCCCCCCAGAATTTGTCGCCCTGGGCCATCGCCCCATCACGCCCCCCCGTAACGCCGGCACTGGCTATAATGTTGTAAAGTTCCAATAAAAGCCATTCAGAAGTTTTTATTTGAAAGTACAAACATCAATCCGTACTTACAAATATCGCGTTTATACAATTACTAGAGCAGCTATCTAGCAACGACCTCCGTGGTCGAGTGGCGTGCGCACCGGTTTCAAGGTGTCGCTAGCTCTGAGGTCCCGGGTTCGATCCCCGGTCGGGTCAATGTAAAAATCACATTTCTACATTGTCTCGGGTCTGGGTGTTTGTGGTACCTTCGTTGTATCTGAATTCCATAACACAAGTGCTTTAGCAACTTACTTTGAGTTCAGAACAATGTATGTGATGTTGTCCGTATTTATTATTTATTTATTTATTTATATTTAAAAAAATAAAAAAAAATAAAGCTATCACCATAACGGGAATCTAAATTAGGATAAAAACTATCCTTTATAATATTATCCAGATTGTAAGCTCTCTGTGTACGAAATTTGAAAATATCCGTTGTGGTTTCGTGTGAAAGAGTAGCTATCGCGTTTTTTAATATTAGAGAACTGAGTGGGACACATCTATACTTCTATATTAATATATAAAGCTGAAGAGTTTGTTTGTTTGAACGCGCTAATCTCAGGAACTACTGGTCAAAATTGAAAAATTATTTTTGTGTTGAATAGACCATTCATCGAGGAAGGTTTTAGGCTATAAACCATCACGCTGCGACTAATAGGTGTGAAAAAAACAGGGCAGGTATAAATCATAACTTATATCTTCTACCCACGGAGACGAAGTCGCGGGCAACAGCTAGTTAAAGATATTTAATAAGTACAAATACTTTTTAAAGGGTAAAAGGAAAATAGAAATGAAAACACAAGTATATGAGCGTCAGTTTATTATGACACAGTGCTATACAGGCACCTAACAACTTTGGGCTTAACATTAATTAGAATAATATAAATTAATTACCACTACAACTATACACACACTTATTTTTTTTGACTAATCCATACATCGCAGTATAAATGCAAAAATAACTGCGATTTAAAATTAACCTTTAAGAATTATAATTTGACAGAGTTTTTGAGATAATTTTTGTTTAAAAATCTAAATTTAAGTTAAGTTTTAATCTGCTTTTGGTATGTATAAAGAATTCGTTTATTTTTGAAATAAAAATTGTTTATTTATTTCATAAAATATATACTTTACTGAAAAGACAAACAGGGATGAAGTCCTGATCCTGAAAGGATTGACAGAATCTGTAGTTTATTCAAATTCGGGATAGCTATGATCAGAAAATATTGGGTTATGTATTTTCGACCGTCAAAAGCTTTCTAAATAAGCTGTGTTAAACTAGGAGATTTTTTAAGGGCCCTTAGAGTTGCGTTTTGACTGGCCTGTTGGTCTAGTGGTTAGTGGTTGTGAATGCTATTCTGGGTTCGATTCCGAACTAAAACAAATGTTTGTTTGAATGATATTTTTTTTAGTATTTGGGTGTAATGCATTCGTTGTTCTTTGCTGACTGATGTAAATTAAAATTCAGGAATAATAAAACATAACAGTTTGATTCAATTATTTTAACATTCACTTTATAAACTTCCTTGGTCCTTGGTCTTGTGCTTAGTAGCCCTGACTGCTATGCCGGAGGTGGGGGGTCGATTCCCACCCAGGACAAATGTTTGTGTGATGAGCACGATCATTTGTTCTGTGTCTGGGTGTAATTTATCTATAATATATTTAAAAATATATAAGTATATTTATCAGTCGTCTAGTACTCAAAATACAAGCTGTGCTTAATTTGAGACTAGATGGCGTTGTGTGAAAATAAAATGTTTTGATTTGAATAAAACACAGATCAGAATATATAAGTTTGTGTACGTTGCAATAGTTTTGCTCCGCGTCGTGTACCCAGCCACTACAAGACGCGAATATTATAACATTTATAACTACTTATTTATTTTATTAATTAATGTTTAATAATTACAATATTATTATTTTTATATTTAAGGAGTGTACAATGTACGCACACCGACGAGCCACGCGCTGTCGAAATACAAAAGTTTACGTGTGTGAGTGACGATTTTCATTACGTAATAATGCTGACATATTTTTGTTTTATTTGGTAACTTTTTCAACGATTAGAAGCATGAAGAACACTTTTTTTCTTCAATTATAAAACAATATTATCTAAATATGAACAAAAGTTTTTTTGAATTAAATAAATAACAGTCTTATTCACCAAAATTCTCATAACCTAATTTTCAAAAATGTTGGCAACACTTGTTATTTTAATGTAGCAACACAATAACTTACAAAAATCATAACTAACCATAACGACAAATATTAAAGTTATACATTAACATTTTTAGAATTTTTTGTCGGATTAACCGCATGTATCGTATCGGTCGTATCGCTCGTATCAGACGTGTCGTGTTAGTCGTACGTGTCGGTCGCAGCTGTCGGTGTCGCGTCGGTCGTGCCTGGTCGTTTGTTGTATGATTACTCGTCTCTTACAGCCTCTTCAGTGCTCCGTCTGACCAAAAAAGTAAATTAAAGCAAAAAAATGATAACTATTTAAAGAAAAAGGTTAGTTAGCATTCTTATTTTATTAAATAATTTACTTCCCCAATATATAATGCATATTTTTCTTTTTATATTATATAGCTTTCAAAATGTAAATATTAGTTTAGTTTAGTTCATAGTTATGAAGAATATTACTTCCCCAATTAAATAATTTAAACCTTGTGTCACATGTCAAGTCACATGCAAAAATAGACCTATACACAAAACAAGCATTCGTGGATCGCACAAATGCTTATCCTAAGCGAGGGTCGAACTCGCGAAATGTCACTAGGCTAACCGTAAATTCAAATCAGGGAAACATCATTACAACATCAGCCTTAAATATCCCACTGCTGGGCATAGCCGTCCCATTCTTTACGCCATTCTCTTTGTCTTCTTCGTCTCTTGCGGTGCACATCCATCCCATTCCTGTTATCCTTATCAAATGGATAAAAACCTTAATGGTAACAACTTATCGTATTCTAACAACGACAGCATACAACTAGTGGTACTAACTTATCGTATTGCAACAACGATAACCTACAACTAGTGGTACTAACTTATCGTATCGCGACAGCTTATGCCTGCACCGGTACAGCGGGAATACACCGGTGAACTCGCACAGCAGCGCGCGCTCGCCTCCCAGAGACACGCCGGAACGCTTACCGTAGCGAGAGCTCATGAAGAACCTGACAGATAAAACTAGTATATAATAAAATAAAACAAGAAATTAAAGACTTATTCTTCATTTTTTTAGGTAATTAAATAAAGGTAAATGATGTCGGTGCGTCTTTTTGTCTAAATAAAAATAATAGATGTAAAAAATAAAAAAAGTGAATCAGTCATTTCATTAAAATTTTATCAATTTCGGTCCAGCCTTTTTTATAGTTTTATTGCATTGTCAACGGGTTTACAGGTACCCTGAAAATTTCAGCCTGCTAGCTTATCGGGAAGTGCCTCAAAATTGAGTTTAAAAATCCAACCGAAACGACAAACAAACAAAAAGGGAGTGTATTCTTCATTAGTGGAGAATATTCAAATCTAATATATAAAATTCTCATGTCACGGTGTACCTATATAATTGAACTCCTCCGAAACGGCTCGACCGATTCTCATAAAACTCTGTGTACATATTCGGTAAGTCTGATAATTGGACAATATCTATTTTTCATACTCCAATGAGCATTTTTTTATTCAAATATATTAAATTACCTACTGTTGAAAAATGGAATTTGATAATCAAACGATTCAAATTATTGACGATATGTTATTAGTCATAAGGACTGAAGCAGGATATGTAAGTTACCTGTCATTTCTTGGCGCTAGGTGGCGTGGTGCAGAACTTCTCCCATAACGAGTGGCCATCAGGAATGGCATTGGAGACACTGCATCAAATTAACATTAATTACAATTTAATTGTCTTATACCTTAATTTTACCCCTAATATGTCAGCTACTTATGGCTTTGTGTAGATTATATTATTCGTTTTAAATTTGATTGTTTTCATTTAAAATGTAGCATTGATCACCCTTCATTACCCTCCCTTAGAATATTTTTTTTCATTACGTATTTAAACCTTATGTGGACTTTAAAAAAACACACACAAAAAAAAATGCCATTTGGTCTATCCATATATAAAATATCATTATTGTTTTATTAATGACATAGTCTCATAGTATAGTATTTTAGTTATATACTATCTCTTTCTGTTTATCAATGCTGGTTAACCTATATTTGACCAAAGCATAAGTAATCACTAACTTAATAGTTACTATTAAATGACGCAACGGTTTAAGACTCCGGTTGGCTCCGAAACTAGTCGGGCACTCCCGAAAAATACGCTTGAGTAAACCGTTGCATCATTTAATAATGAATCAGTCTCACGATAGTTACTATAAAAATTAAGGTTTACTGTTTAAACCTTTAATAAATAATCAAAGTTTTTCAAAAACTCACTCTCAGCCCTCTTGTCTTCCTGCGCGGCTGCTATGGCGAGCAGCAGCAGGAGCGCGCACGCGCAACCGCGACACCAATACCCGTAGCGCACACACATAGCACACTGACGTACATACACTGATGACGTAAGAGTGGGAGGAGCCTGAAACAATGAGGAAAATGTCATTATTATTAGCCACTGACTAACCTGTTGGTCTAGTGGTTAATCGCCCTGGCTGATTTACCAATGGTCGTTGGTTCGATCCCCATCCAGGACAAATGTTTGTGTGATCAACATGATTCTTTCTGTGTCTGGGTGTAATATATCTATATTTTGTATGTATTTATTAATGTATGTTTATCAGTCGTCTGTACTTATAATACAAGCCTTGCTCAATTTGAGACTAGATGGCGTTTGTGTAAAAGTTGAAAAAAACCTCTCCTCCTTCCAACAATCTCGGTCTATTCCTTACAACGGCCAGATATGCGAAGTCTCTTTTAATCGTTAGCAATAAGATACTTCAGTTAAAATTTGTGAAATTAGTTTGCTACTTAAAAAAGATAAACACTCTTTTTGTGTCTAAATTTAAATCCCGTTTGACGTCACTGGTTAGTAAATTTTTTAATGACATGTCACGTTACAATACTCTATATACCTGGATGATGATTATAGGTTCAAAAGTATTATTCGTTTTTTAACGCTGTCGGATAAACCCAACTCCATACCAAATTTCATTGTAATCGGTTCAGCCGTTTATGCGTAAAAGACACACAAACACTCATATCTGCACTTTTAACATTACTTTGATCACATTCTTGCATGTCCTACAACACCGTATCCATGTTCTATCCGACAACTATTTAGTTAAATTATACGAAGTTTCTTCGAGGGGAGTGGGGATGGGGGGTATAATTATAACAGAAACTTGTGTCGAAGTGATTTGAATATTCATATATATTTATCTTCGAGTTTAGATCCCAATTCTCGGGATAACGGCCTTAAGAAAGCGAAAGATATCCTCGTATTGAAAATTTACTGGGCTGGTTGAGTGGTTAGTTGAGCTGATTGCTGTATGGACGCTCGTGGATTTGATTCCGTGGAATTGTGAACTTAGAATCAGTAGTTCTGTAATTTAAAGTTTCTTAAGCGTCTTTTTAGGTCTACTTTAAATAAAATAAAATATTTTTTTGGTGTTTGAAGTTCCTAGCGTGGCGATCGTACTACTAATATAAACGCGAAAGATTGTATGTATGGATGTTTGTTTATCTTTCACGCAAAAATCACTGAATGGATTTAGACGAAACTTGGTACACAGATAGTTTGTAACTAGGATGAACACAGGATAGTTTTTATCCTAGTACTTTTATGTTCTTGTGGGATCATTTTCGGGCAGTAATTGGTACTCAAATAAAATAGTATTTTAGTACGGTCTCTATATGTTCATCATTGACACTTTAATTACTACTGTCAAAGTTCCACGAACCATCTATGTATACAGTAATACAGCCTTCGGAAGAGCCTTAAAAACACGCTTCCGGCGGAAAAATAACGAAAGACCTCAGGGATATTTTTGTATCCGGCGTCCCGATATTACCGGCGTATAACGGGCTTCGTACACGTGGCGACTTCAGGCTTTAACTCGAAACGACTTTAATCTACAAGTGACTAGAAGTAAAAATCTAAATACCCACGTTTTTAAATGTCACTCGATTCTAATTTTATCAAAATCGGTAGAGCTGTTTTTATAGTTGCAAATTGCATTTTCATCGGGTTTGAAGCTACTCTGAAAATTTCAGCCCGCTAGCTTATCGGGAAGTGCCTCGAATTTGAGTTGCAAAAATCCAACCGGAACGACAAACAAACAAGAAAGTAAGTTTATAATGACGTGGAAAAAATCAAGAGGTGTTGCGTAGACATCTGAGTTGTATATGCCACAAACCATAGGTTGTTTGTTTCATCTATATCTATACTAATATATAAAGCTGAAGAGTTTGTTTGAACGCGCTAATCTCAGGAACTACTGGTTCGAATTGAAAATCATTTTGTGTTGAATGGAACACTCGTTGAGGAAGGTTTATGGCTATATAACATCACTCTGCGACTAATAGGAGCGAAGATACAATGGAAAATGTGGAAAAAAAAGGAAAATTATTCATCTTCGAGGGCTTCCGTTCAAAAATTCCTAACTTATATCTTCTAACCACGCGGACGAAGTCGCGGGAAAAAGCTAGTAGGTAATATTATGGCGCCAAATGACAGCTATTTCACGTTAAATAAAACAAGATTCAACAAAATCGGTTCAGCCAATCCAAAGTTCTAAGATAACAGACGAATTGAAAATGGCTATTGAAGACTATCCTAGTGTATAATAGTTCGAATGTAAGAGAGAGATAGATATACTTTCGTGTAACGCTGTCTCTTTTTGTCTGTTATTAGTTTGAGTAATATTGCTTAGTTTATTGAATTGGCGCGTGGATTAATGAAAATGTTGAAATTGTGGACATGGTTTGCTATGGCGTAGGTTTGATTCTCGTTATTACAAATTTTGATAAATATCAAGTGGTTTTATCGGCAATATATATAATAGTTAGTGTTGATGATTATGACGATATTGTAGCCAATTTCGGCCACAGCATCAACTCCTTAAAGATTTTCTAAATTATTTTTGACTCTTAGAAACTTTCTTTTTTAAAACCCTCTTGCTTCTATTATAATATTCATCATCATCCTAGCCTTTTCTCAGTTCAACTATGCTGGGGTCAGCTTGCAGTCTAACCGGCTGCAGCCAAGTACCAGTGTTTTACAATGAGTGTCTGCCTGTCTAACCTCCTCAACCCAGTGACCTGGGCAACACGGTACCCCTTAGTCAGACTAGTTGTCAGACTATCTAGTTTCTAACTACCATTAACAACTATCAAAGATACATATATAAATAGCAACCCACAAATTAACATGTCTTCAGAAACATCAGAGGAACTCGTTATGACATGAAAGGTCACCCATCCACGAACCGACTGTATCAAGCGTAGATTAGCCTGTGATCGATGAATTTCTGCAGTTGTAGAGCCACGAGCTCCTCTCTTATCCCTTAATTATAATTAATACATTAAGACGGCGTCAAGGGACTTGATGTCACTCATACGATTGTCAGTTTGTCAAATCATGAAACTTTTAATTAAGTTTGATATATTATATATGTCATATGAAGATGTCTATTAGATGACAAACTTGTGGAAATAGAAACCGGATTTATTTATCATATAGTATTTAGGGGTTTATGCAACGTTATTTAATAATTAAATTATAATTTTAATTAATAAAATTTAGTTAATTTATCCCCACAATGTTGTAATTGCTGGATCGATTTTTTAAAACATATCTTAGAATATGTACCCGCAAATAATTCAATTTCAATAAAAAAGCAAGCTAATTTGAATTGAAATGAAAAAGCTGAATCAGGGCCCCAATTCTGCCATTCACAATGGCCGATGAATGAATGAAATTTGGCTTAAAATGACTATTTCCGAGAATTGTCTTAAGAATTTTTCTACACAATAATTGTAAATTCAGTACGGGACGGTACACTCAAAGTCAATACAATTAACTTCCAATTATTGTATTGGCAAAATGCTTAATAGAATAGGAATAATTTAAAATTTAATCCAACTGCCATTCATTCATCGGCCGTTGTAAATAGCAGAATCGGGGCCCTGTTCGGGAGCTATGATGCTACACACACTTCAAACAGATAACACCCCTCTTTTTGCGAGAGGGTTAAAAATATTGCATCTTAACTAGTTTTTTACCATCCTTGTACTTAACATATGGAATGCAATAAATAATTGAGAACTGTGAATAAAAAGGAACAAAAAAACATACGGGTATTAAGCTAATCTTTGGCACCCGATCAAAAGCCCACAATAGACTACTATCTATCAATACCTACCTTTAATACAAAATTTAAACTAAATAAGTCAAGCAGTTTACGAGATTTCGTGTTTACACCTGTTCTTAGATTACATTGCCCTGCATGTCACCCTTGTTTTAATAAATAATAACTCTACAAGATGTCAAACCTATGAAATATTCATTTTAACTACAGTTTGCGACTTCAAGCCGTAACTTGCCCTTAAAGATAGTGACTGAAGCTTGCTGTGTCGGTTAATTTTCCTTATTTTCCTTAAAATATCGTTTTTTACGATTTTGTCCTCAAAAAGTATAATTGGATCTTTATACCTACGGCTATATGTCCGTAAATAATTGAAAATAGTTAAATAGTTGAAATGTAATGAGGTTAAGTCACATTTGGTACGATCATTATTAGTTGAGTGATGAATAGCATGTTAAAGTGTAATTCTTCTTATTTCCACGGAACCCTCGTTGGCAAGTCATACTCGCACTTGACCGGATTGTATTTCTAAATAAGATAAATTAATTATATTAAAATGGATATACCTATCATCACTTGTAGATATCTATTTTTTAAGTTTCTGATGTCGAAAATTCCCTATTTGACTACCCTGAGAAGAAATGTCGGAACATTTGCAAATATCTCAGTGCCTTTTAAAAAGTTGTTGAAAATCTTCTTAAAACCTTTTTATGCTCATTAACACCTAGAATTTCATTTAAAAATACAGTTTCATGAAGCGCCTTTATAATAATTGTTTAACCACACATATTTATCGGGATAACCCGACTAGTTAAACTCGCGACCCAGAGCCGACATGCTTATGTTTAAAAAATACATGTTGAGTCCAAAAGTAGTTGTGCTAAAGTAGATTGAGACTGTTACAAAATAAATAATTACTCCTATAATCCGGCTATCAGGTCGTAAAATTTTATCAAAATTATTTAATTTAAAGATTAGTCAGAAAAGACAGTATAATTTTTATAAAAATGGTATATTGTAGTTTTCTTCGTATTATTAGACACATTAATCAAAATCGTTAAGTTATTTTTCAGTATTAAATATAAGGGCATCTCAACAATTAGGACAGCCAATTGAAGATCGTTTGATTTTAGTGAATTTTGATGACACCATAACTTGAATCAATGCTTTTTAAAGACCATAACGTTTTTATTGTTGTTTTATTTTAAGGTAATTGAAAAGTAAAAGGTTAAGTTAAAATAGGTTGTATGTATGTAGGTAAAGATTTTAAAACGTAAAATGTTTAGCAGCAATCTTCTAATATAAAAAATTCCCGTGTCACGATGTTAGTTACCGTACTCCTCCGAAACGACGTAACCGATTTTCACCAAATTTTATATGCGTATTCAGTAGGTCTGATCGACTAACATCTATTTTTCATACCCCTAAGTGTTAAGGGTCGCTCACACTAATGTTTTATTTTTTGGGCGAAATTTTTAACTTTTATTTTTTTATAATGTGTCATTAAAAATACATAAAACTAGAAATAATGTATTAGACAAAACAACGTTTGCTGGGTCAGCGAGTTTTAGTATATTAGGCAATGCAATAGTTTAAATAGTTAAGTATCACTTATATTCAAGTGTAGTGTAGGTATTTAAATATTGTTAACCGGAATAGTTTACATGAATTTGTGGATTATTTATTATTTTTTTTGTTTTATAGGCTTTTTATTTTATTTTAAGCTCACAAGTATACAAAAGACATCAACGCGTTTTCTTTTAAACTGAATAATTTTAACATTTTATATTGTAACGGACTTTCGTTAGATTCATTATCAGATGTTCATTTATTTCGATGTACATACGATTATAAAATTACATAAACTGTATAACTATTTATAAAATTAACGGATTGATCTAAATATATGGCACATACTACATATTTTAAAAAAAATTCATATCGTTTATTTATAATTTTTATTTTATTCTCACTTCATGCATAAATTAATGTACTTGAGCAACTTATATATCATGAAATAAATAATTCAGTTTTATCAAATACCAAGATTTAATAAATATGCACTTTTATTTATATTTTAGTACGCAAATAATAGCAACACTATTTATTACGTGAAACTACATTATTTCAGTCGTCGTTAATATTTAATTGTTAGCATTTGATTATATTATCTACAGGATATTTACAAAAAAAAAATGATTGTTGATTTATGATTAATTAAATTTTACTTTAAAAGAGATCCCATTATAACGTACTAGAAAATTTATTTTCAAAGGATTTATGATAATTTTAATAGCATAAAAATCTAATTAATAACGCATTTTTTTCAACCAACACTATATAAAATTTATTACATTTAAATCATCACAAAAAAATAATAATTAAATGAAATATAACTTTACCTGTTACCCCCTGCACTGTAAAGGCACCGCAGCGAGCGATCGCCGACGCGGACTACCTCCGCGAAAGCCTTCCCGCCCTATATAAGCCGCCCGCCCTACTGCGAGCAGCCGTCGAAGCCTTATTATAAATAGGTTTATGATTCTCGAAACTGCATTTTAAAAGAGTTTAATTAACGTTAAGACAAACGAACGCGGAGACAACGAAGAGATGTTATTGGGTTTCCTTTTAAAGGCACGGAACCCTAAAAATAGATTCTTAATTTAGCGTCTACAATGTAATAATTGCTGCATTCGGATGTTTAGAACATATTGAAGAGAAATATTATCTGTACTAATATATAAAGCTGAAGAGTTTGTTTGTTTGAACGCGCTAATCTCAGGAACTACTGGTTCAAATTGAAAAATTCTGTATTGAATAGACCATTCATCGAGGAAGGTTTTAGGCTATAAGCCATCACGCTGCGACTAATAGGAGCTAAGATAGAATGGAAAATGTGGACAAGTATAAATCATAACTTATATCTTCTAACCACGCGGACGAAGTTGCGGGCAAGAGCTAGTATGTATGTTATATAAATCTGTTTAGTCGGCTAGCGTGTTGATCAGTGCTCAACTCTTCCGTATACAGGAATAGGCCTTTGCCCAGCAGTGGGACGTATATAGGCTGGTATTATATTCACTGGTGATACTTTAATCTATAAAACTAGTGGGTCTAGAATATGCTTTGTTTAAAATAACAGTTGAGACAGTATAACTTAATGTCCATAGTAAAAATGGATACCGACCAAGTTGGAGTCGAATTCATAGTAAGGGTTCCGTACAAATAGACTGAAGGAAAAATAACAAGAAATTTATGATTTTACCAACCGTTGCTTACCATTAAGTTAGATAAAATGACATCAGAACGGCGATTTACTAAAATATGATGAAGGTTAAGCGGCAACAGAGAAACACCAATGTGAAATATCACGGTTCTTGAGATACCGACTGCTGACAAACGGACTGACAGGCATAGTAATGTTGTTCCGTTTTGCCCCTTGTATGCGGAACCCTAAAAAACGCTTAGAAAACAATTAAGCAGTTTATTTAGCAATATTCGTACGAAGTAAAGAATTAGTTCACACTATATTAAACTACCTACCTATATGTTTATACTAGCTGTTGCCCGCGGCTTTACCCGCCAGGAAATCGGTTTTAGCTGCAAAAACATAACCCTCCTTCAACAAAGTCTGATAAAAGTGGCCCATGTATTAGCTAGCTAACGCCATACCAAATTTTATCGTAATCATTCCAGCAGTTTAGGCGTGGAGAGACAACAAACATACCTACAAAATCACTTACATACTTTCCCATTTAGAATATCTAGTGTGATGGATACAAATACAAAAATTTAATTAAAATAATCCAACCGGAACGTCAAACAAACAAACAAACAAACAAACAAACAAGAAAAATGAGTATAAAAACGTGGGAAAATTAACCCATCTGTACAAATATTGTTAGTTAAATTTGAACCATTTCCCGGTTTCCGATTGAGATGTAATGTTGCATACATATGCATGTTGCGTAACTAAGCAATATTATGATGACATGCCGCTGGCAGATGGCCATATGAGGACCGTAATACCATATAATCCTAATGCTTTTGTTTGATTCATCTGGGTGTACTTTAATTCTAAGTGAGGAAGGGAGTTAGAGAGCTTGATTTAAAAAAATGTTTTCTTTATCCGGTTATAAACGATTCTTATCTTTATGTTAAGCTGCTATGTTCGACCATCTGTCTGTTTGTCCAATTATTACCAGGCTGTATCTCAGGGCCCCGATTCTGCTATTTCACAATGGCCGATGAATGAACGGCAATCGGATTAAATTTTAAATTATTCCTAATCTCTGTAGATTTTTGCCAATACAATAATTGGAAGTTAATTGTATTGACCTTGTGTCTACCATCCCGTACTGAATTTACAATTATTTTCTAGAAAAATGGTTAAGAGAAAACAAAAATTATCGTTTTAAGTCGAATATCATTCATTTATCGACCGTCATAAATAGCATTATTGTTTTGAATTGGAACAAGCAACGAAATTAATCAGAAGTAGTAAAAATTCATATTCTATTGTGAATATTTATTTTACAATCGTCGTAGGTATTTTTAGACTGAATAAATACCTATATTTGTTTATTAGCTTGCCTGTAGGACTAGCGCCCACTAATCGCCCACCACTGTGACGTAGCGTATTGGTCCGTTGATAACAATTACATGTGATAAGAAACTGGTATTCTGTACTGTGAAAATTATACAGAAGGTTTTATTAAGTCCTTAAGAGTCATCATCATCGGCCTAACGTTTTCCCAACTATGTTGGGGTCAGCTTCCAGTCTAACAGGATTCAGCTAAGTACCAGTGTTTCTCAAGGATCGACTGCCTATCTGACTTCCTCAAGCCAGTTACTTGGGCAACACGATGCCCCTTAGACTGGTTGTCGGACTTTCTACCTCCTAATAATATATAAATAAATGCGGAAAACATCACATACATTGTTCTGAACCCAAAGTAAGTTGCTAAAGCACTTGTGTTATGGAATTCAGATACAACGAAGGTACCACAAACACCCAGACCCGAGACAATGTAGTAATGTGAATTTTTATATTGACCCGACCGGGGATCTAACCCGACACCTCAGAGCTAGCGACACCTTGAAACCGGTATGTACGCCACTCGACCACGGAGGTCGTCATATATAAGGATCTATAAATCGTCATATATAGTTGTACAAAATAAACCTTCTGAATATTGTCTGTACGATAAAAACGTGTAAATATTTAATTACTTTCAAAATATGATGTCAACATGTGCCGGTGGACGCGCCGCCATGATCAAATGTATCAGGATAGTCAGTAGGTTGCATGTGCTACAGAAAATACATTGATTTGATAATGATATCCTGTTGCTAATGCTTTGGAGATGCCGATCCTTCATACCTGGTTAACGGATGTGTGGGCGTTTTGTTTTGATGCTTTTGATCATGAATATAGAGTAAATAAAATGTTTTTTTTAAACTAACGTTTATAAACTTATGCTAATAGCAAGGTATAGCAAGTTAATTGAATGGTATGTCGAAAATATTTCTCAAAATTATCGATTAATTTACAAAAATATAATTATTCTATTTTTTTGTATTAAAAATTAATATCAGCTGATAAAATGTTACGATAAATCTAACTGTTACATTCAGATAAATGTAAAAAACCTATAAGTTGGCTCAGTAATGAACTCAAAAAAACCTGAGCAGGTTTCAGTTACTTCGCTATATTTCTGACATAGCGCCATCTAGTTATAAAACATTAAACTAATACAATAACCTTGTACTAAAGTTGTTCTTGAAAATTCCGCTGCTTGCTAGTGGCGCTGGCTGGAGATTCATGTATTCAATATCTTGTTTTAATCGTTTTGGATATTCTTTTTATTTATATATTTATTATATAAATAAAAAGTCTCGTTAATATACGCGGTCGAGAACTATACAAATATAATTAAGTTTTGAGGCATAATAATATTATATATAACAGGCTATATTAATAGGCCTTTTTGTTCTGTTATGGAGATATATTAAGTCTCACCATATTTATTTATAAGTAATTATTAGAAAAATACTTTCAACCAAATATATTTGGATAAACTTAGCTGTTAAATAGTCAAATATCTGTATGCATACTAAAGTTTCCTTTTGAAGTATAGATATTACAATGATTACGTTACGGCACGTTTTGCAGATAAGCATAACGTAATATTTTCTATTTAAAAAACGATGAAATGTAAAGCGAAACTTGTAATCTGTGCAGAATATAAGTAAAACGACTTAAATTCAATTTGAATGAGTAAAAGTACTTAAATTAGCTGTTGCCCGGTTAGAATTTTCCCCGTTTTTTTCACATTTTCCATTGTATCTTCGCTCCTTTTAGTCGCAGCGTGATGTTATGTAGCCTATAGCCTTCCTTGATAAATGGTCTATTCAACACAAAAAGAATGTTTCAATTCGAACCAGTAGTTCCTGAGATTAGCGCGTTCAAACAAACAAACAAACTCTTCAGCTTTATATATTAGTATAGATTAAAATCAAAAGTCATGGTTTGATTTTGTAGTAGATTTTGATTTTGTTAGTATTTTGAAAAAAAAGAGACACCAAGATTATTAACCTATAAGAAATTTTGTATAGGTGCCAATTAAAATAGTTCTTTTTTTCCTTTTCGACGTCAATTGAAAATTTATTAAAGCATTTTTAAAGCAAATTGAAGGTAAATTTGTGTTAAAATGTTTCAAAAAAACATGTATTCTTTTCAAGTTTTATAAAATCTAAATTTCTGTTTCATGGTAGACCTATTTGCAATGTATTTAGGTAATTAACTATGAGTGCTGGTTTCATTGATCAATATTTAAATCATCACGATCTTTTCCAGTAGCATTATCTATTTAAATAGAAAACAGATAACGCATTTAGACTTAACATTAGGTAACAATTATCACTTATCGATAAAATTACATTCGATTCTAATCGATTTTGTAACGATCGATATATAAGGTGGGTATTGACATTTGACATATCAGTTATTTTTTTTAACATCTCATGATGTTCGGCAATTGTGTTGTGTTATTCTGCCTTCTTGCGACTGTTATTCATGTAAGTTTGAACTGTTATTCATCAAAAAGTAAATAACCCTTTTTGTTATAGTTAGAAAAAAATATTTTTTAGGTTTATTACCTCCAAACTTCTGCAAGATCCAATTTTGATAATTATCCTTTTAATGAAAAATGGCTGCTATTTGGTCCCATCAAAATTTCATTAACTTAGGCTCAGTAGTCAGCTGTCTATAAACCGATAAACCGGTTTAGTGGAGCACTTCATATTGTAAATATATATATTTAACAAATAAAAATATATAAATAAATATTTTTGTTATAAAAACAAATTATCTCTTGTTTATAAACAAAAATTATAAATTAACCTTTCCTTTTCAGAATACCACAGCCCTGCCAATCACCTACCCATCGCTCAACTCCATTTACAACCAAATCCCGCCAGACGCGATCGCTGGCACGCCTGTCATAACCGAGATAGAGCCATCATTACAATTCGGTGACATGTCAGTTACAGGCGAACTGCCGGTAGGTGGCAGCATAAGAGTGAAGGGTATCTTCCCTGTTTATGGCTCCGTAGTAGTCGATGGCAGTCTGCCTTCATCAGGCACGGCTGTTGTTAACACCGGTTGTGTGAATACGCAAGTTATTTAAGAGATTAATAAATTATTTTTGTTCGTGTTTATTTGTGTTTTGTTTTATTTATTCTGAGTTTTGTTCGTTGTTATGTTATTCTTTATAATAAAGTCTGCTAAATGTTTGACTGATAATGGACTCTTAATTATAAGGGACACTTAAAATACAGAGGAAAATTTATTCTTAAGCACCTCACATGGTAATTGCGACCAGGCCCAATGTTAGGGCGTGATTGTTCGAAGGCCTATTAAGCCAAATTTAAGATGCTTTAACGTCTGGAGTCTCCTACCTTCCGTGGTGCATATCGTATACCTATACTGTTTGTATAAGCTAAAAACTGACACTTGATATTAATTACCTAAGCCCTAAATACTTAAGTGCCACAATGTTCTCTGCTGGCTCTGGGTAATTCTAAATTTCAATGTTTGTTTTATAAAGCTGGTGGTTTAATTGACTATTCACTTGTAAGGGCCTTAAAGACATTAAGAAAGCAAAAGTAACTTCGATTCTTTGCTTGTACTATTTAAAGACAGTTTTTCTCGTTTTTTCAAAAAATCACACCCCTTTACCCAAATTTCAACTAGGTAATTTCAAGAAATAATAATAAATCGTGTATCCTATATATATAGCCTCGATTCGACAGAATATACGCTTGTGCTGATGGCGAGTCTGTTGCGCCATTTCCTCTCGCGCAGGGGAAGCAGTTAGGAATCGGTGAAGGATGGGTGACTCGGTTGCTGTCAATTGCTTGAATGCACGGATAGCCGAGTGGTTGAATTCACCACGCTAAAACCACTGTACGTGTCGTGGGTTCGATCCCCATTTAGGACAATCATTTGCGTGATCCTCGGATGCTTGTTCTGAGTCTGGGTGTCATTGTGCATGTGATTCGTATGTTTGTCAAACCCCCGCGATACAAGGATTGAATTCCTGGGTGCGGGAGTCGTTTTTTTTAATTGCAACTTGACAATTAAGTAGTGGGACTTAGTAACCTTATTGGAAATAATGTTTTTTTATTTGTCTTTCGCAAACATTCAAGTCATGTACAGAACACACCCAGACTCAGAACTAGCACTTGTGGATAACACGAATACCTGTATTACCCGGGCATCGAACCCGACTCTCAGTGCAGTCAAAACAAGTAGATCAAATTAAAGACTAATATTTTGCTGACGTCTTCAATAAAAGCGATGATTTAAACAAAATCTAAACTTACGATTAATTTATTAAAAGTGTATGCGTGTGTATACGTGACCTACAAAACTCAATACATAATTTAAATACTTACACATAATGAACAATTGGTTGGGGACATGTGACTTTAAATTCACCATTACTTTTGTAAATAAAGATACACAAGCAAATACAAACACACTTACTCACATACATTCGTATTTATTATTTATTAGTTAAATTACAATATTTAGATTTCTAGTCTAGATTTTGTTTATTTTTAATTCATAGAGAGATGTTTTGGCTTTGTGCATGTTACTTTAATGTTTGTGAAAGGAAAATAAAAAAAATAGTTCCACAACTTTTAACGAACGCCATCTAGTCTCTAAAACTACTGAACGGATTTAGATGAAAATTGGTACACAGATAGTTTACAACGAGGATTTACACATGGGATAGTTATCTCGATTTTATGTTCCCATGGGATCTTTATCGATTGGTAACGTGCGGGATATCGGTCTGTATTCAGAATTGAAGATAAATTTCAACCAGATACCAATGTACGTGCTCATCGCATAAACTGTTTACCAAGTTCGAATCGAGTTTATTATTCGTTTTCTATTCTAAAACTATTAAACTTTATCCAGACAGTCTCCTGTTGAGAACTATATAATCAGCTTAACATAATAATAACAATAACGCTGTATTGACTTTCAAATATTCACGTTGACATAACTTTGTTTCACACAGAACGTGCTTTATCAGCAGGAGTGAAGTAAAACAATGACATTATGACAAGTTACTTTATTACAACATGCAAAGTAATACATATTTTGACACACTTATCAGTATTACACAATATTTACTAAGTCATTATGATTGGGAAAACTATTAAACTGCTTTACAATTTTCTTTTTCTTTGTACCAACCTTCAAAACGAAATGTTTCAAAATTCTCGGTATAACAATAAAAAGGTAAGAAAAAACAAAACAAAATTAAAAACAAAAATTTAAAAATGGCGTCTATTAAAATAAAGAACTATGAAAACTCTTTTAAAATTGAATTTTTAAGGCTCTCATTCGTTAAAGTAAAGAAAATTTAATGCCCATCAGTACTCACCAGGCTAAATCTTCTAGAACGAACTGAAGCTTACGATTGAGTAAATCATACAGAAAGAGCCACAAAAAGACTGCCAATTACTTGACCATACTTAGAAGATGTAAGAGTATCCATTGTAACCCCCACAACCGCAACCGCACCCACCCCCACAACCACCGTAGGCGTATGTTGGGGCATAAGCTGTGGTGTACGCAGGGGCGTACGCTGGGGCCACTGCAACCGGTACAGTAGCGATCACGTTGGGATTGAGGGGGAGGCTCTCAGCGAGTAGACTGCTGACGGTAAGCAAGGAGAGGGTGTCGGCAAGGCTGGCCGCGACGCTGGGTTGAGCGATGGTGGAGACCAGGGGGGAGGAGAGGGCGATGGGGGAGGGGCCGCGGATGCATTGTGAGAAGGCAGACTGTGGAAGTAGAAGGTGGTTAGAAAGTTGCAGGATTGTTGAAGCAGTTGTAAATTTCAATTTTAAATGGTTTTTCAAATAATATTATACTACAAGGAGTGTAGTATAATAACATAAAAAGAACAGGGTTGAAAAAAACAAATAGGTTATAAGCATACTGATGTTCAGTCTTGGCACATCCTGTGTACTTATAAAACACGAGTAGAAAAAACATGGATAAAATGATACAGAGATACGTAAAATCAGTAAAGTATTAATTACGCGAGTACAGACTACTAATAATAGTACGTGTTGTATTTTTGGCAGTCAGAAAGGAAAATAATGTCGTTAGGAAACTTTTTGAGGCAAACAAAAACAATTGATATTTTTCTAAAAACATACCTGGATGAGAACAGCCTGCACAATGACGAATGCAAATGCGAAGGATTTCATTTTGATTGATTGATCTTCAAAACTAAACTTTGAATGTACTTTCTCTATAAACGGCACACTATTTATATTAAATAATTTCATAATTATAAAAATTTCACATTTATTGACACGTGAAATCCATTTCTTTTAAATATGAAAGTATTGAAACGTATATGGAGCAACCTTCGCCGATAGTACAGTTGCAAAATTAAAAAAAAACGATTTTTTTTTTATCTGTTAAATGTCTATTTGCATTTCTGATACAATGCGAAAATCACTCTATTGCAATTGCGGTAAAGTTTAAATTCTTTTGAATTGATAAATAAGGGAGTTTTAGCAAAAATGTTTCGTTTATTTTTCTCGAATTTTGTATTGAGAGCTGTTTTGACAATGTTAGTCAAGTTTCCGTGGTGTAGCGGTTATCACATCTGCCTAACACGCAGAAGGCCCCCGGTTCGATCCCGGGCGGAAACATAGCTTTTTGCGATTATAAATCGAAATAATGAGAATCCTTTTTTATCATTCATACCTGAAAATTTTCTGTTAAAATTACAATCAAAATATTATTATATCGCAAAACAAATTGCTGAATTCTTGCTCTTAGATTTTACGTAATAACTTCTTGTGGTCTAAGATTAACCCATCCATAATGTAGCTTTATCAGCTTTCTTGTTGTGGTTTCTTTATCAATATATCTCTCTTAAAAGATGTGTTGGTTTCATTCAATTTCGGATATTCGGACATTTAAAAAATTACGCAATTTGTGATATATTTAAAAATAAAACCAAATTTATAGTAAAAAAAAAACTTTGAATTGACATTCGAAATTACGAATTCCGGTGTAATTAAAAAGTTATCAAATAGTGATGCGAAATACATTATGTCATACCGATTATTGAAATCGGAATTTTGTAATCGATAAATTATATACAAAAACTTGCGATTAATATCGTTTGTTTTATTGATAAGTTTATATTGTTAAAAGCGTGTTGTATTCAAGAAAAATGTTTGAAAAATATTTAGTTCTTGTTTTTTGTGTTATTTTCAATGTAAGTTTGTATTTTAAACCTAATGAATTCTATTTTGTTTGCCTAAAGTAATATATTGGTTATATTTTTGAGAAAGTGCTTCATTTTGTATAAAAGCGACCTAGAATATTTAACGTTACAATTACGTGACGTGATAGCGATGTCTTTGACAATGAGAAAATAATCTCTTGTGCTATCTTAAAAGTATGTATCATTATGACCTTTATACTGTTGCGTTAAGGGTTAATTTGCAAAATCTTGGCGGTTGACGTTTTGACACAGTTTGACTCAGCCATAGTAAGAATTGATCCAAGAATATAACTTGCCCTAGTAACACAATACTGTTTTAATTTAAAAAAAAAAAATCTCACATCAAATTAGCCAGAATTCAGTACCGTTTTATGTACATTTTAAATGATCTGTTAACAGGAAGTGACGTCACAAGTTGATGATTCAGTCCCAATGCTCATCAAGAACCTGAAATCCTCATCTGGTTCCACGACCACAGAATGGGAAGAGCTGTTACCACAGCTACAAATGATCAAAAATACATCGAAAATCAAAAAAGATAAACTTTACAAAGTCGCCAAAATCGTGAAGTATCTTTTGACCGAGGAAAAAGAGAATAAAGAAGCAACAGAAGATGTTAAGAAGGAGCCAGAACTTCCAGAACTTCCAGAAATTGATATTGATAGCATTGTAGAAGAAAGACTTCAGCCAATTAAAGAAGTAGTAGAAAATCAATCCTATATGCTAGATACAGTCAAAGAAAATGACACAACAGTTAAAAACACAACAGACTTCTCTGAAGTATTCAAGAAAATTGCTAATGCCTTAACAAAATTAAAAGATGAATGCGAAAAAGAAAAAACACCAACTATGATGCCCATCTTTCGACCCACAAATGACGGCCGCAGTGATTTTAACCCGCCAATTGAAACGTCACAATTTGACAGCCCGAAGCCAAGAACTTATTTTGACATACCCTGTCAAAGAGCTTCCGACATTTTGGATGAAACTGCAAATATCCCGTTACCAAAAGAAATGTTTTGCGATAAACCAAATGTGAATTTAAAATCTTTAGCTAAAAATACGAAATTAAATTTAGATAATCTCCCTTTTAAAAATATTGTACCGAATTCTGTATCAGTTGTGGATTCGGACGATTCGGTAGCCATTTTGTTTAAGCCTAAAAATGTTTCTTTCATGCAAATGTATGGGAATCTGTTAAAAAAGATAACTATAACTGTTTTAGTACCTTATTATGTGTCCAAATTGGCAATTTAGAATTTGACAAGTTATTTAAATAATTTATTTAATCTAGTCTAATTATTATTATTTATTGAAGAATAATAAAGTCATATTCTCGATTTTTTTTTGTATTTCTTATAAACCAACATTAAACAACAAACTTCCCTAAGGGATTTAGCTATCGCTATTTAAAAATACATTTTTAATGATCACTTTATATCAGTATCAAAAAGTCACATAGGTATCAATTTTACGATGAACCCCAACACAAATCAAAGTACCGCCAGACCACCATAGCATACCTACATTTATTATTATCTTTCAGGTTCGATAACAAATAATTTGTCTTCCGTTACTTCAATATACAATATTTAGTAAGTATTTATCAAATAAAGAAACAACTGTGTTTATTTTGCAACTCGCACGTGATAAAATGCATATTTCGGATGACGTTGACTTGAAATACATATATCACTCAGTACATACCTATAGTTATCACCTACCTACCGTCACCTTTAAATGTAGAACTGTTGAAGTTATATGAGTGAGATAGCACTCTACATTGCGCGTAGTGGCATCTCTCTTTCACTACGACAATAGTTCTGCTTTAACAGTGACTGGTTTTGTGGTAGGTCGGCCGTAGATATCAAATTACTGGATGATACGGAAATAAATTACCTCCTTTTAGAAAACAAAAACATATTCTAAGTATTTTCGGTCCTCTCATATAAAATAATAAAATAAATTTATTAAAAACCTAGTTCACATTACTTAGTTCATGTACGAATACAAATGAATCAGATGTTAAACCAGTAAAAATATCTTAATAGTTATAATCATAGGAGTTGAGTTAATCTACACAAAAACATAATAATATACGAGAAGGATGGTCTAAAGATAATATAGGGACACCCGAACTAGGTTTGTTTAAAACCTGTGTTTCGTGTTATCACAGCAGAAAAATGATTGATGGATATTTTAATTGTAATTCTATCACATAATTTTATAATAACAGACTAAGCAGGACACGCTGTCCTGAATTATTTAATTACATTAACACTACTTATTATTATAATTTCTAAGCTAAACAGTTTATTGTAATATTTCTAGCAATATGGCGTATTCGTATAACAAAATTACTTTTTAGTTTTCTGGGTATACAGTTATATACCCTCAAATTGAGTAGACCCCAACCGATGCGTCTTCGGATTTTTAAGACCGCTTCTTTTATTTTATTTACTTTTTATTAGTACTCAATTTTGTCTGTAAGTAATTTGTTTCTTACCTCAGAACTTCGGACTGTTTTTTTTTTTGGCCTAGCCTTTTCCCAACTATGTTGGGGTTGGCTACCAGTCCAACCGGTTTCAGCTAAGTACCAGTGTTTTACAAGGAGCGACTGCCTATCTGACCTCCTTAACCCAGTTACCTGGGCAACACGATACCCCTTGGTTAGACTGGCTGTCAGACTTTTTCAAGCTTCTGACTACCTGTAACGACTGTCAAAGATGTAGGAATAACAACCGGGACCCACAATTTAACGTGCCTTCCGAAACACGGAGGAACTCGTTATGACAAAGATGGTCACCCATCTACGAACCAACCGCGTCAAGCATAGCTTAACCTGTGATCGAATCACTTATGCGGTTATAGCTTAGCCACGAGCTCCTCTTACAAACCCATAAGTTTTCGATTTGAAGTCTATTTTATATATTTGCTGTTACCTTAAACTCATTTGTTTAACTTATCAAACGTTATTCATAAGCAATAATTGATACAAAAACGTCTATTAATCCATATTGTTGATACTTAATCTACATGAACGAGGCATATACACATACATACATAATATATTGCTATCCCATATATCTACAGGTGGGGTTATAAAGGAGTATTGCGTCAATCGGTAACCTAGTTCTAGTTCACTGGCCTATATTCCTCGGAAGCGAACCGTATTGTATTGTCATTTTCAGTCAATACGCAAACATCTCAACTGCAATCACACTAATATTAATGCCAGAGTATGAGAAAGCGTTTGTATGTGTGTGAGGGTGTGTTTATGTTTGTAGCGCCTTTACGTCTAAACGGGTCAACCGATTTTGGTGCAATTCCGTTTGAAGGTAGCTGATATCTTGGATTTACACAGACTTCTCAGGCATAGACTTTTGTCCGACTTCTTTAAAGGAGGGTCGATATTTTTGCAGCTTTAACCGAAATCCTAGCTAGTTATTAATAGTCATATTTAATTGTTCAATTAAACGAGTTATGGTACAAAACCAGCATATGCAGTATTTGCAACTGCGATACAAAGGATTCTTCATAAATAGAAGTATACCTGGGTACCAGTGATCATTTATTTGCTACTCAAAGTACATCATACCATTTAAAAATATAGGTATTAATGAATTGGTTAGCTACGCTGAAACCTGAGAAGGGCTGGTATGATTCAGCGCGTTTTGCTGTTACCGTATCTAGGTTTTACAGAATTCTACTGAAAATTTAAATAATGAAGTAATTACGAAAATATGGTTTTTTTTACCTTGATAAGAAGTATGGTAAAAACCGTTTTTAATCAATAAAATTCTTAAGTATTTAAGTAGTACATGAATCCAATAAGTCTGGGCTGGAATAATGCGACATAGAATCGCTGCGTAATACAGCGTGCTGCGTAAATCGATCAACGCGTAAGTCAAATGAAAGTTAAAAAGTCGAGAAAAAATGGTTGATACGTCAAAATTGGGTCAAATTAGCAACTTATTAAGTTTAATGAGCTGTTTAATTGGTCTTTTTGAATGTCGTATAGTTCCAAAAAGAAAAATAATTAAAATTGAACTGTTTTAAATTATTACTGGCGATCATAAATTAAGTAATCTTTATCGAACAGAAACTGTTTGCTTAAATAAAGCTTGTAGTCAAACTAATTTTGACATTATCGGCAGTCGTTTTTTTGTGTCGTATAATATTTATAGGTAAGATTGAAAGGGGAATCTATTTTTATATATTTTCTTGTCGATAAGGACTATTATCCTTTTGGGAACAAAACAATCGAATGTGCTAGAGGTGGGTGTAAACAGTGTGACGTCACGGGAGACGGGGCGCATGCGCGAAAGTCCGAGACGGACCACACTAGGGGAGATTTTGGATAGCGATATTGAATTTGGTAAGGAATTTGTTTAACAGATTATATAACCACAGTGTGGAAACAAATAATAATTCTATACAAGACTGATACTATAGTACCTACCACGCAGTCACAAAAATTCAAATCGACATTTACTCACTTCCCTAACTTGGAACAAGCCGTTAAGCTACAAAACTAGCTAGATAAATTATACACAAATACCTAAACTAAAAACCCCACTTGGACATTGAGAAACTGAGCTCATGTATCTATTAATTTTCACAGTTGGCATTTAATACACGCAGTGATCTCAAATTTAAATAAAGACGTCAATACTAAATACTAATTAATTAACCTTGAGGAACATTTCACATGTAGCTTGATTCACAAAAAAACGAAGACTGAGGCCGGAGAACTTTGGAATAACTGAGTAAACTCTATGGCTTTTTGCGGATATGGGACTTAATTACTGATCTTGGGCTGCCCATACCTATGTATAGCGTTGCCAGGTCGTCAAACCTAATAGCCCCGACAGACCAGCCAGTTTGGCCGGACATTTGTTTAAAAAAACCGGACACCCTATATTATTGAGGATTTAGGTACGACAATTTTATGTAAATCAGGTATTTTTTATTACTAAAATAAAAACTTTTTCTCTCTTTGAGTTGCACAATAAAATTAAATTCAAGATAATTAAACATTTATGAACAAATAAGACATTTTTAACTAAAAATAAACTTTATCGTAAAAAGCCTAACAAAAGCCGGACAAGACGGACACCGTTTATTTTAGCCGGACATGTAATCAAAAAGCCTAACTATGTCCGGCTTTATCCGGATGCCTGGCAACGCTACTTATGTATGTACTTCCATAGATATTTCGTGATTGTATTTAGTCTCACTGAATTCTGGACACCCTATTTTACCTGGATTGGCTAAATATCTAAGTTTCACAACCTCTTTTACTAGGCAAAAATATCTCATGACAAGGCTGGTGTTGTGAATTGCCTGATTTTTTTGTAATTGCAAAATGTTGTCAGGCATATTGCCAATCAAAAATTATTAGGTAACGGGTAGAAGGTGATTTAACTCAATCTCAGAGAAAACATTATACAAAAATTAAATATAACAGAATGCTTTGAAATTTAGTATCTTCAAACTGTACCCTTGTCGTTACCCGACAATTCTTAGAGACCCGTATACCTTTGTGATGAATTTTAGATACAGACAGATTTAATTCTATTTTTATCCAGAAACCTGACAACAAAAATCAACCCGTGTAAACCTTCCCATCCTCCCTAAAAATAGAGGGTGGAGATCCCTCTACGTATATCGTACCTATAATACCGCCGCTGCGGCGACTAGCACAGCACTAGTCGTGACCACGCTGCCAAGCCTGAATGTCGTTACCCAGGAACCGAAAAAAATCTAGAAAGTACCAAAAAAGTATAAACATTGATGTGCGGGCCAGTAAAAAAACTAAGTATTCCTTAATTGGAAGGTTTTTGACAAGTGAAGTGTAAACTCAAAGTGAAGTTATGACGTTACATGCCTTACCGGCATCAAGTTACATGATACAAAAACAAATATTAACGAACATTGAGCCGTCAACGAGTAGTATGCCATCGTTAATTTTTCGTAATCGGTAAGTTTTTAATCGATTTTAGTTGTTATGTATGGTACGCATTACGGCGCAGCCCAATCGATAGTGCTGCAGCTAACTTCACTATGGTCAGCATTGACGTTATGTTTTCAGAGAACGGAACGTTATCCTAGCAACACAGTTGTCAACGAAAGTATTGATCGACAATTTTATGTCTCGTTTTTGCTTATGTAGCTTTTAAAACATATCTTTACGTATTCTAGTAGAATTCCAATTAAACAATAGCTGTATTTCGAGGAACCGAATCACTATTATGTAACTAAAAAAAATATGGATAAAATGTTTTATCCTTGCACGTGGAATGGAACGTTTTTATCTAGAACAGAAACGTCACGTTTCCGGTGGCCATTATGGAAAAATTGTGTTATGCGACCAATTTCAGACGGCTTTCTGCACGTGCGTTTTGTATGTAAATAGTATACCACTTAATTTTATGGTTAACGCCTTTCGCTCGGACTTCAAGTTGATTATTCATCAAATCAAATTAATTTACACTTCGCTTGTTCGTGTTCGTGTGAACTACGCAATTCCTGCGATCCTCTACGGTCCAACCGTGTTTTTCTTCCCAAGTATTTCCAAGGCTTAAATACGACTTGTCAAGATGACGAAGTTAATACAACAGTTAAATTTTAGTAGTAGTATTAGTAGTAATTACAATAATTACTACGATGTCGTTGGTTTGGAACCCCCCGCTGTCGAGGAGAAAAACTACTAGTAAGTGATTTCTTTTGATAATTATCTTTATTTCTTATCATATTTGTAATTAAACCCGTTGTAGCACTGATAGATTGTTCTGTGTGCTTGTTTGAATTTGGAACGGCACTTATTACGTATTGCGCCGTGCATTGTCCTTCTATTTCAATACGTCATCATGTAATTGGCTGATTACCTTCGTGTCGCAATCTTTATAATTTTGTCTAACCTTTTTTTCACGTGGAGGTTATCACCATCGAGGTTTTAACTTTTATGATTAGAACGTGAATCATAGACTTCTTTTGTTTATAGTCTTCCGATCGTTTGATATGTGAAAGTTATTTTGAGCACTGGTTTATTAACTACGGCTGAGAAAAGTTTAACATTTTGTAATCGTATTTTTACTTTAGTTCTCATAATACTGTTGATTTTCAATGTCGTTACGTCTACGAAGTTTTGAAGTAGTAACTAGGATTTATGTTCGACTTTCCTTTGTCATTTTAAACTATGACCTTCAAAGTTTATAGCTAAGTTGACAACTCTATAATGGCGCCTTTAGTCCTTCCTTCGATTTTAGACTACAGTCGATTTTTTTTTCAATATTATCATTAACTATTTATGTAATATTATTGTTTATAATCTTCATGTTCTTATTGTCATTATAGTTCATTGAACCTTCAATGTATATAAACAAATAATGTAACACCTAATTACTTTTTTATAAATGAATCTATAATGAGAAAATAGTATCAAAGCAATTACATTTTCTAATGTTCTACTTCCTACCCTATTAAACTTTTAATTACACGATGCTCTGTAAATTTCTCAGGGAGTACTATGATTATTTTTGACCACTTTTAAAACAATTTTTGTCATGGTTTATTAAGTCTTTAAGTGTGCCACAAATCATATTTAAACTTCAATCAAATCAATAGAATATTGCCTGTCACTTTGTGGACAATTTGACAACCTGTCAAAATGGTAAACTTAGCATGGACAGAGTATGCAGCTGTAAAATCGAGAGAAGGCACTGTATACCACACCATGTATTGTGTCTTCTCTCTCCATAGCTGGCCTCTTATAGTATTAATCAAAAGTCACAATAGATTTAACCGTATAATGTAGGATATTCAATATACAAAAAAAAAAAGACAAAAAATTGATGTCTTAACAAACCATTGGTTTATTCTGGGCTAAAATAACAATTATTACTTCACAAACAGGCAGACAAACATAATATACTATGCCAACAGACAGGATGATACAAAAGATAGCAATAATCAAACATGGCTACCAATATGTATAATTATTTATTGTACATTGAGCGTCAGAATAAACTTGCATTGTTGTCTTATATGGTTAGTGAATGGTAATAATGTTTGGAATTGAAGGTAGAATTGTTATAATTATGATTTAATTTCCATATTTAGTGAAGCAGTCAATCTGCTTTTCACAACTACTTTAATACTCATTCTAAGGACATATGGACAGATTCAATATCTGTCAAATCCATCGCAGGGCTTTTCACAAACATTCAAATCACATGCACAAGACACAGCATTTGTGGAACATACAAACGCTTGTCCTATGCTGTGATCGAACCTGTGACATGTCTAGTCTATCTTAATTCATATCAGAATAATTTTTTACAGTTCCTCACAAATACATTTTGAAATTGAGACACACATACAAACGCAACCACATATAGTATTATATAAGTTTTAAGTTTCATGTTGTACTGATTGCTGTAAGAAAAGCATATAAGGAACATAGCAAATCGTTTTTTCCATGCATAATGGATTTTATTACAAAAGAATTATCTATAATATTATTTCTATGTTTAATTAAACTTTAAAAAGTGTAGCTAAGGTACTTGAAATCAATATAAAACTTTAAATTATTGAAGTAATTTTTATTTGATTATTGGTACAATATTTTACCATATTAGAAATCTACTCATCATCACCTAGCCTTTTCCCAACTATGTTGGGGTCGGCTACCAGTCCAACCGGTTTCAGCTAAGTACCAGTGTTTTACAAGGAGCGACTGCCTATCTGACCTCCTCAACCCAGTAACCTGGGCAACACGCACGCACCCCTTGGTTAGACTGGCTGTCAGACTTTTCAATCTTCTGACTACCTGTAACGACTGTCAAAGATGTAGGAATAATTGCCGGGACCCACAATTTAACGTGCCTTCCGAAACACGGAGGAACTCGCTATGACAAAGATGGTCACCCATCTACGGACCAACCGCGTCAAGCATAGCTTAACCTGTGATCGAATCACTTATACGGTTATAGCTTAGCCACGAGCCCCACTTTAGAAATCTATTGTTTTACAGTAAATAAACGTATTTTTACTTCGTTAGCTGCCTTTGTCATATTCAATGATTTTTCCTTCGTTTTCCATTTTCCTTATTGTTTTAATCTATTTTGAAAACCGGTCTAGATATCCAAGCAAAAATGCTTTTAATGTTAAATACTATATTTATCTAGTAAAACTGAAAGCTATACCCAACATAAGACTTGAGCCGTCCTAATTGGAAGTCAGTTTTTTTTATTAATTTTGGGATGTTTATAATTCGAGGAAAACTTAACAGATTATTTTAGTGATACTTTTCTGATTCGCTGTTACGACTTTTGTACTTTTTATCATAAATAAATTGAAGAAAAACAGATGCAGCCTATTTAAAACCTGACCTCTCAATCAAAACTTGTCACTTGCCTATGAAAAACGTGATTCGTTTTTATTAAAACAATGAGTATTGATCGAACACAATGCGGCGGCATTTGGCCTTGGGTTACCGTCACGATAACAAGTAGGTAATTTAAAAGTAGCTGACTTATTGTTTACCGTTTCATTGGTTGCGTGATCACAAGAAAATTGTGGTTTCAGTTGCTGAAATTAACGGTAGAAAGATTTTTTGGGATTTGATTTATTCGAAATCATACATATTTGTATGTACATATCAGGTTTATTCGAAATAGATAGAAAGCGCATTGCTATGCAATATTTCTATATTTGTGGAAGAGAGATGTCTCTACACGCCGTGTATATGTGTCACGCTTCTTCAACTGAAATTAAACTTAAGTAGACTTCGTGAGATGCAAAACGAGGGTAGTTTCGAAAATACTAAAAATATTGATTCAAACACTGAGTCAAGACAAAAACGACATGTTTTTTGTTTGAGTCATATACCATTCCTGCGTATAGGGAAAACTGTGTGATTGTCTTGAAAGCGGGAAGTTAATGTTATAGTTGTTGTTTTGTCCGTACCATCCAAACTCCCAATCTATTGGACTATAACCTCTAAAAATATTCACCTGTATCAAAATTAAAAGAATGACATAACAAGTAGAATTTAGATATAATTCCAAGCAAATAAATGTGGGTAGTCATGCAAGTCACGTAAGAAAAAAGTGAAGCCATTTTAAATCCTTGTATTTCAATGCCTTCACTAGCAGAATCGTCGTTAGATAAGCGGCCATGTTTTAAGTTTATTTATAGATTACTTTTACTCGGCGTGTTTAATTATGCAGATAATAGAAATAGGTCGTGTTTAAATGTTTTACTGCCCTCCTACCACGAGATGTTAGCAGGAATGGTAACGTAGAGAGAGTGAGAAGCCACTATATAATGAAACGCGGTCTCGTTTACGCACTGTGATAGTACTGTTTTATGAGTTTTCATGGTACATGTTTTTACAAAAATGGTTTTCAGTTTCGTGATTCCATGTTAGTATTTTTTTATGATTATAACGATTCTGTTTTACTACCCGGTTTAGCAATTAAAGTTTCAAGTACACTGTAGTGCTTTTTTTAACGAAATAATTACATTTCTTTTGACGCTGTTGAATGTAAATTTTCTATAAAAAACTAGTTTTTAACGCGGATTCGCTTGATTGTATGTCGAATATCGTGGCATCAAAATGCCGTTTTATTTAAACTTAAAGCTATCGCCAAGTGGCATAAAAATTAAAGATGATGTGGGGAAATTGTAGTCAGATGAAAAAGGGGGGGCTCCTTTGCCCAGCTGTGGGACCTGGCACAGGCTAAACAATCTAAAACATCACCGATGTTTTGGACTTGCATGTCTGATGGAATATCATGTTATAAGGTTAATAGCTACTGACCGTAAATAAGAATGTTTAAAATTTCACTTCATATCTAAAAAAAAAACAATAATACAAAATGTTTTTCCCATTATTAAAATTTCAAACCGAGATTTATCTTGCCGCCAACCCAAGTGACAGCTGTCACTTTCCACGGGGGACTGCGATAGCGTTCCATTTATGAAAATGTCAGCAAAGGTAACGTCCTATTCAGCCGTTATTCAACCTGAGATCTTTATTGTTCTCAATGTTTACGGTATTGTGTGATTTCTTGTTGAGCGTCTTTTTACTTTCATCTGTTCGTCTCTTTAATTCGCTCATTTATCACTTGAGGAAAGATATATTCACATATGAAGACGGATTTATTTCAGTGCCATATTTTATTTGATAAAATCTTTATTCTTGGTTAGCTTTTTTTTGTAAAATTATTCCAGAACTTGAAAATCGTTACTGAGTTAACTTTAGCCTTAGTTTACGTAGTATTTTGGTCAAAACTCGCTTGGCAACCAAGAAGAATCAATATGGAAACCTTACTCCATACTGTTTGTGCTCAACGAAAGCGGAAACAACGCTTCTATATTTAACAACGGAAAATTTTGGTAACATTGTATTTGATTAATGTCAAGGCTGACGTATTGACTTCGTAGGAAGCGTACGAAAGAAAACATAATAAAATACCGAATATTTAACTAAGGAACAGTTAATATATTGATTCTGTGGCACAGTAGCTTGTTGGTTTATTTCTACTTTTCTGTCGAATCTATTGATCTGTCTATACTTTCTCAGCGAATCTTTGATAAAACTACGTAGAAGGATATTTTTTATTTTGATTCAGTGGATATGCATGCTGGTTACATAACTTGTATTCGCCCATAGGCCACAGGCCCATTGATAGGTGTAAGAAAATGAAGCTAGAGCTAAGCCTTGCCGTAATAGCCGGCATCCACGCTGCCGAAACATGGGACTAAAGCTTCTAAAGCAGTAAATCTCCTAAAAGTGTGAGATGACTGAAGTCTTCAAACCAGCGTAACCGATCAAACATGTTTGAGACAGTATTACGTGTTTGAGTAAAACAGATTTTCTTGCATTTATGTAAATAAACATGATTTATCAATGTCATTGCAAAAAACACTTACACTAGATAATTATGTCAAACTATTTAGTTGGACCTAACCCAAACGCAGAATGACGAGACAACCACGCCCGGCCGCGATTTAAAAATAAAATGTAAACAATTTGCGCGCCAATAAGACGGTATGGCGGCCATTTTTCATTGCTCACTGTTTTCCTTGTTGAAAATAGAAATTTTGCAAAATAGTTTTTTATCTAGATTATTCAGTATCATCGAGATAATTACAGTCTAGAAATGTCTCAATGCTGGGTAAAGGCGTTTTCCCGTAGAGGGAAGGATCCCGGTATCTTCTATTAGCTTTTCTCATTAAAAAATACGTCTTCCGCACTAAGGAATCGAATCTTTGTATCATGGGGGATCCGCAAACATTCAAGTTAAACACACGGACATCCAATCATCAATCCTTATTTCATTGGATTCCCATTTCCCATTCATCAAAATGGTTGTCCTACCCGGGCATTAAAACCTCAATACGTCGCGCACACCACGTTTGGCGTAGTGACTTATACCATTCGGGTATCTGTGCTGTTAAATATTAAGCTATTACAAAGTAAAATGTTGTCAAGTCAATCCCATATTGCTGTAACATTTATTTTCTTCGTTTCCTATCAGAGAATTGCACTGCTTTTGAAAAGAGTCTGCGTACTACAGAGATGATCGACATTTTGCTTTCACATACATAAAATGCTTACTGAAAGAGGATGTAGCAACCATGATGTGGTAAATGTCTTAAAAGTGAATTAAGAAATAAAAGAACATACTGTAATAAGTATTTACTAAAGTATTGACTTAAAGAAATCTTCTCTCGTTGCTCGCTTATAACAAATGGTCAATCATCAATCAACCTTTACACATGCATGTTAGATGTCTAAAGTATGATGCATTTGTCTTATTGTGCGTCAGAGAATAGATGAAAGTATTGGCAGCAATTGACGTCACTCGGACGGTTATCATTTGTGAGGTTTATACTTCTAAATCATGTTTGGACGGTCTATGTCCCTATCCATCCCAGTCGGATACAAATTTAAATCGCTCAAAGTAATTTAGGTCCTTCTCTGACCTAGCCAGATACCTTAAATTTCAATCCTTGAAAGTTATTGAGGAAAAATTTACAGTGCAGTCAAATAATATTTATTTTCTTCCTAATTTTTCTTTTGGAATAGGAAAGATTTCCCCGAGAATCCGAAGGGACACACCCCAGAACTAAATTGACTTTACCGCCCACGATAGCGATTCTATTATTCACATAAAACTCGAACGTAACAAGGGAATTTTCCATAATTCTCAATACTTGTTGTCTTCTGCTTTCGGTAAAACCTTTTATTAATCTAATTCGGATAAATTACACTATTTATAACTCGAAATTATGCTTTTATTATTTCTTTAATCTAATAAGATGATATTACTTCCCAATGAGGCTAAATAGCAGTTTGATGCTATTAATTAGTAACATTAATACACAGGAGAAAGCTATCAACAATAATTTTGCACCCTAAATACAGAACAGACAATTGCAAAAACAACAAAATATATTTCAGTTGCCAATTGCCATAATAACACGAAATACCGTAGCGGTAACATGGCAAAGATTCAAACGAATGACGCAGTGTTTTGACGGTAGTTCTATTAAAAGATTAATACAATATAGTTAAGTGGCGACCCGCGAAAGTGTCTTGGATTTCAACTCGCTTTACTTTGGAAAATTCCATATCTTATTGTTTTACAATGGAAAGTTTTGGAGTCGTGTTTCTTAATATTCAGTTGTTTTGTAAGTTATCCTTTGCTTATTGCTGAGTTTTCTTGGTGTAGGGCTCTTATTTCAAGGCATACTTTGCCCGTTTTTTGTTCAACGACCCCCGCTCTAAGCAATTCACACAAGTCTTGATGCATATTATGGCATCAAGACTCAGGATAGGTATTCGTGGGTCCTACCACACATGCATACATACATTTCTTTTGACATGGAGTCTACGAATGTATCCGTCAACACGTTACTCAATAACTCTGCGCCTTTCAATGACATAGATAGTATGTCAATTTTGAATTATTTCGATCGGCATGCTTTGTCACCTGCGGACGGATGAAAAAGTTGAATATCTTCATATTTTAGATAGAACTTTTTCCATTCCTCAACAGTTTTTCCGTCGGTTATCCCCCGATAGTTACAGTATTCGACCAAGAAAATAGAATAAACGAGTCGTTGAAATTCTTTTAATAATTGGGTAGTTGAGCATTAAAGCCATCTGCAAAAGACGGTAGGCGGAAGAATATTTGTCGAGTTTACCACTTCCTCGGCTAAATGCCAATGTCCGTATTAACTAGGAACTTTGCGTGACGGCGCAGAACGCAGTGTAGAACGATGTCTCTCTTCCACTATCAATAATTTAAGGGTGGTAGGACCTCTATAAAGTCATCGACAAACTGATTCAATAACTCTGTTCGACATCGTTCGGTAAATGTATAGCAACGGCTTGGAATAAGTTGCTGAGGATCTGGTGCAAGAAAAAAGAAAAAAAAATAACATCGTTGGTTTTACACAGTAAAACCCCCGTATACCGCTTCAACTCTCAGGGCGGCGAAAGTTCTCGAGGCATTCTTCGGATTAAAAGGGGTTAATTTTGAACCTTGTTATAACTACACCACTCGCTAGTCCAGCTGCGAAAAGTCTATATTCTACCTACAATTTCAGCTTAGTTCAACGACTTTTCAGAAATAAATATGATGAGCAAGTACTATAAAAGCACGTATAAGTACGTTATATGGCAAACGAAGCTTTTATGGATAGGAGCCAAGTTTAACCCATAAATTTTACAAAGAGTTTTGGCAAGCACCTAAAAAGCTCTGAATATAATTCAGCCATATTTGAAATGGAGATTTTGCTATCATTTCTATATTTTTTGGCGAGAGAACAAATGAAAATCTGACTACATCAATTAAACTGTCTGTTCATTTGACACTTCATCTGAAGTCTGTTATGTGAAATAGGAGACTGGAAGACGATATGACTCGCAGCTTGACTTTTGGTTCTACACAGATTTTTCAAGCCTGTAATATTTTTTAAAAAAATTATCACGCTATCTGAATTGCTTTTTTTTTTGTTTTAAGAAAACGTAGTTCAGGTCAATCTAAGTCGATTTTGTAACCTTTTGCGCTGGTTAGATAAAAAGTCCAAAAGCTATAAAAGCTGCAAAATTGATTACGATAAAGGTAAAAGGGAAAAGTTATGATCTTATGATGCCGATTTCCGAGAGTCAACTGAATTCTGTAGTCACCTAAATGATTCCACACTACAAGTCTACACGTTAAAATAGTACCTAGAACTACAACTAATCACTGTCGTATTGTTAGGACTGAGAAGCTCGGCTAGTATAATTTACACCGTAATAAAATAATATGCCAGGATCGTAAATATACTTACCACGTTTTCAAAGCAAAACATACCATTGGAAACGAGACAGCACTATATGCAGTCTATCGCCGTCTCACTCTTACAGCAACAGTTTTACATAGTAGAAGCTTTGAAACACGTGATATTTATGTAAATTTACTACCTACTGGTCTATAACTACCTAACTGTAGGTCAAAAACCGTGTAACCGCATGCATAGGTCAGTCACTGCGGGTATTTCAACGTGAAAAGTTAATTATGAGCCGTCATATAATTATGTGAAATATGTAAGTCTATTTAGGTCAAATCTTGTAAGCTAAATTTGTTTTGTTAAAGTAAAACTTCTTTAGGCGCGACTAGAAGGTAACTCTGGATGACAATGCAATGGAATTCCGTTACGGCAATATGGCGTCACGTGTCTATACCATCTGGTTTTAAAATATTTTTGATTTTTGTCAATAGTTAGATAGTTTATAAACAAACCAATCAAAGAGTAGAAAAAATATAGTAATAAAAATCCTAGCTAAATTCATTTATCATCATCATCAGCCTTTAGTAGTCCACTGCTGGACATAGGCCTCCCCCAATGTGCGCCTTAGCGCCCTGTCTTCGGCTTGCCGCTTATTAATCCATTTATGCCTATAAAGAATTTCCATTTGAACCAAAAGTATTTATTTCAAGTAGGCCGTTTTCCAGGCACTTTCAAAACATTATTATGGAGAAGAACCGGCAAGAAACTCCAGTGCAGTGTACTGAAAACATATTTTCCTCCTATTTTTAGAGTTATTGACAATTTGTATTCTGAAAATGAATTGTTATTACTGTTTATGCAGGAAACGAGTTGGCTGAATAAATTTGAATAGTTTACATCTTCCATGTGTTTTGTTCTATTTTTGAGTCGCTATTTTAATTGCAAAATATGTAGGTAGCCATAATGTTATTTTGAACCGAGACCGCTCAAAGATGTCCTACTTTTCTATGGTTGGCCAATCGCTCCGAATTTTGAGAAATGTTTGTTTTAAAAAATACAAACAGCTTGTTTAAACAATACAAGAACATAAACAAAATACATGCACGTGTATTAGAAACTTTTTGGCTAAAAATGTGTGAAAGTGATGACATCATTTGAAAAGAGCACATCCCTATAATTTATGTTATTTCAGTTTCACAACAGAAGTTCTATTTTTTGAAATTGGCAAGGCCTCACTGGCCGACTGTTTACAAATTAAATCAGTCGCTATTCAGAGCTCTAACTAAACGCACGTAAATAAAAGAAGCAAAAATAGATTCTATTTTCGTAAATAAAAATAATATGCTGTATAATTATTACAGCATAAGAATATTCTTCAAAAAAGTGCCAGAAAAGAATCGCTATTTAATACCTTAGTTTTTTGTTTTTATTTTTCTTTTGTTTATTTATTGAAACATTCCATTTCTTGTGATATACATTTTGTTTATTGTTTTATACGAGTTCTATTTCGTTGTTGTGTACAGAAGATTTATTTATTATCTATAAAAATGGTTAAGCTGTACCGGTAAGTAAATTATATTGAATATACTAGTCATAATAAAAAAAACCTATCATTTAAAATCAACTTTGCGCTTCGCGGTCCACTGCTGAAATTAGCCTCTAAGTATCGCCACAATACCCGGACTTTTGCAAAAAGAAAACTATAATCGGACAGATTTTTCGGAAAAGTCGAACCAGGCCCTATAAATAAAGCCTAGAATCCAAAGGTGAAGCAATCAAAGCACTTTTTCAGGTTAACTGATTTTAACAAAAAAAAAAAATTTGATCATACGTCGATTCCGAAATCGTCGCCTTAATTAATAAACGACTAGACGGAATTAAATAATGAGGTTTAACTAAAGGGAAGATTACTCATGTTCCGATTCCCAAGCCGGGAAAACTTCTAGTAAAAAAAAAATAACGTGTTACTCGATTTGAACCATAACTGCGTAGTTTATTTCCATATCAAAATGGAAAGAGAAAATTTAACTTCTTATTTCTGTCCTTTATTACCCTGATTCATATCTACCGGTATTTTTTCAAGTATTTCCGTGTCTAGAGCTATATAAACTGCCGAAATTCAGAATGTTAGAATACTCAAAACATTTTTAGACTAAATTGCGGGTAGTCACGAATTCGTTTCGAATTTTCATTAAATTTCGACAATGTGTATTTTGTTTTGTGTTTTTTTGTACTCCGTATTGGGTCTGTCTTTAATATTTTTGTTGTTTTCACATGCCCCAGGACAATCGGACTTGGAACAATAATTTGTGGATCACACATATGCTTGTCCTACGCGGGGATCGAAACCGCGAAACGTCGCTTTTCGTGATCATTGGCGTGGTGACCTATAACCACTAGGCTTTCCGTGTATCCAAATATATGAGTTTTTAGCCCAACAGTGGGAGGTTTACAGGCTGGTGTTGTTACTGTCATTACATTAATCTCAGTCATTAACTAATTTAGCTATGTTTATTAAAACACGTGTAATATCTTAAAGATTACGTAAGTTCCCAGTATCAATGTTTGTATAAAGTTTATAATGTAATAAACTATGCTATTTCCATTTAATCTTGTTGTTTACAATAGAAAATGAGTTGTCAATATGATTTTATATCAATCTTTTTGATCAGAATTTTGTGTAAATCGGGCTTAACTAGAGAAGTTGAAAATCAAACCATTTATATACAAAAAGAACAAATTCGGATTACCCGAAAATTCAAGCCAAGTGTATAAAAATAACAAACCTTCGTCATCAAATCAGTTTATACAATAATCCGCTTATGGGACTAACAAATAACGTGGCTTTCTATTGGTAAAATAATTTTCCAAAATCGATTGATTAGGTCCCAAGATTGCACTCACGCAAGGACACAAATCCACAAACTTAACCTCTAAATTATACCATTACAGATACATTATAATAACTATGGCGGATAGCCAAAATCATCCTATATTGTAAAAATAAATAAATAAATAATCTAATTGAGACCAAATGAAAGCATCAAAAGTTGGCACGAAATTTCTTTATGCTATTTTAATTTCACTTGTTTTTTCATTTCCAAGGTTTTATTAGGACACACCTACTTTCTCAATTTATAGTTGTTCTAGAATAGTTTTAATTGGCAGAATGTTCAGGCATTTAGAATCTTGCGTACTACCTCACGAACCAAGTCAATTGCAGTTTTAGAAAAGAGATGTCGATCTTCGCCAAATATGTGGCCTCGCGTCTATTTAATAATAACTATTAAAATCTTTGAAAATTAGTGGTAGGATCTTAAAACCAGCGGGATTGTCTAAAGGAATTACCGTGGCCCCGGTATACGAAGGGCAAAGAAAAGAACATGGGTGGGTTTTACTCAGTAGGAGTCTGACACTCCCTTCTGCTCAACCCAAAGTGGGAGAAGTTTTACGGGGATTAACGATCCGAAAAAAAGGCAATTTAAACATGAATACAATCTTCTAAAGCGTTTAATTGAGGGTAGTTTCAAAAAACATGTTTTGTTTCACTTCGTTTCACGAATATTCTACTTGATAATTTTCTCTTTATAATAATGCAATGGTTACAAATAAGGCTTGATTGTACATCTAGAAAGCAAGGTTTAACATCATCACAACGAGCATAGTTATCTGATAACAATATCTAATATTGTCTGTTTATCTGAACGCTGATAACAGAGATAGCATTGTGAATGTTAGGTACATTTACTGTATGTTTTTCGAAGAAATTAGGCATAAAACTGACGCACATTAGGGTAGATATCGGCCGCGCTAGCGTGATTGTCTGGAAAGGTTTCCGCAGACCCGGTAAACGAAAGGCAACGGAAGAAACAAATTGTAAGCCCAATTTGTCGCGCGAAGTGTCGCGAAAAGTCGTGTCGCGAAACGAGTCAGAAGTGAATACATTTTTGCACTTGATTGTAAATATATTCCTTTTAGTATTTAATAAGGTTTGCTACCTCAAATTTTCGATAATTCCTGCAGATATAAGAATTGTGTCCTCATAAACAGGGACTTATCCTTGGAAGTTATTCCATGAATCAAAAGAGATGGGATCACGCCAA
>NW_020799841.1:0-34149 GCF_003590095.1 Trichoplusia ni
AATTACAGCTATTTAAAGTAAAATGAAAAGAAAACCATCAAAATAAAAGCCGAAACTGACTTTATATCTTACTTTAAGAGGTAATAATAGGCCTTATAATAAAAATAACAAATGCTCAACTATATTGTACCTTGGTATTTCTCCAATTTGATTATGACTGGCATTACACCAGCCAAGTTTAGTTAAATCACCAATATGGCTACCGTCCAACTTAACTATATTGTTATAACTGCAAAAGGAAAAAGTTCAAATAAATGTTGACAAACTTATTAACATGAAAACAGTAAAAACCCTCAAACGGCTTAACCAATTTTGATAAAACTTGGTTGGGAGTAAGCTAACATCCTGGATTAACACTTGAGCTACTTTTGTATTATATTATTTATTGTGTATGCAGCTTCAAACCCGACGGCAATGCAATTTACAACCAAAAAACGGCTGGACCCGTTTTGATAAAATTTAAATGGAGTGACTTTGACTTTTGCTGAATCGAAAAAAATCTTTTGCACGTTCACGCTCAAATTATATCCCCTCTGTCAGCTCTGTAGGGTCTTTTATTTTTTTTAGAACATTTAAAACGTGGGTTTTTAGATTTTCTTGATCTATGAATTATTTATGCTGTCAACCCGAAACAGCTGGACTGAATCTTATAGGGATAGTTTTAAATAGTTCAGTGTTACACAAACAATGTAGGCTTTACTTGTGATAATATATTTACCTTATATCCAAAACTTCAGCGTCTCGCAATCCTTTGAATTGATTACGTTTCAGTGTTGCCAACTTATTGCCGTGAAGGTCCAGTGTTTTCAGCTTTTTTAATACCTGTTTGATGTAATATATCGTGTTAGAAGTTTTAAACTAATTTCAGAAATATTCATTTCCTAAGAGACGATTAGAAAACCAGAATAGGCATAGCCGAGAAATATATACCTTATTACCTTGTGTTAAGATTTAAAATACAAAAGTCACAGACTTGTGGTAACTTAGTTGAATGGTAGATTTCACTAATTACACTATGAAGGGCGATATTTGATTCAGAATTATTTTTCTATTTAGATTCTTAACACAAAGTAAATAAAGTCGATATTTCAATAAAATGTAATGAACAAAAATGGTGATTTTTTTTTAAAAAAGCACTTTTACTTAATCAGTGGTATATTTGATTTCGTAATCTTTATTATCGTTTGACATAGGTTTTCATTTTTTAAATGAGGTTTAAGAATAAATACACCAAGATTTTTACCATTTAAGTACATAAATCATTTAGTATTCTAACATTAAACATTTCTTGACAAGCATTTGTGTGATCCACGAATGCTTGTCCTGAGTCTGGGTGTCTTTGTGCTTGTGACTTGAATGTTTGTGTAACATTCGCGACACAAGGATTAAATTCCTAATTTTGAGAGTCTTTTTTTTATAAGATCTTACCTGGAAAGCGTCTGGAGATAGATCATTGATTAATCCATTAGATAGGTGCAGCCTCTCCAAGCGGCCTGCCGCCTCGCTGCCAGCGAAGATATCTTTATTCAGCTTGGTCATCTTGTGTCCATCTATTGATAATATTGATAGGTTGCCTAGAATCTGAAATGTATTCGAAAAGTCAGTCTTAATGTGTATTTAAGTCCCTTCCTAAATTTCTGGACTTGGTTTGGGAAGACATTTGATAATAATCATAAACATCATTATCATCATCATCCACAGCCTTTGTCCTCCCACCGCTGGGCATAGGCCTCCCCTGTCTCTTGACAATGTCTATCCAGCCTCATCCAGACTCGACCCGAGACCTTAACTACATATTAATCACAAATATACTAGCTCATATACACGTATGTATATTGTTACAGCTGGGCATATGATATTCATTTTACTCCTCCTACATACTGTTACATTTATCATCAGCCTTGTATAACCCACTGCTGGGCATAGACCTCAATTTGTATACTGTTATATTTCGCTGCGGATACCAAGCTACAGTATCTTTTGAGGAATTTTAGATCCTCGCTTACAGGAGTTTCACATGACCGTCACATGTGGGGCGGACAAATCGAAAATAAAAATATCCTACTATTTTAATGAACACGAATGTTTATAAGTATGGAAGGATGTTTGTTATTCCTTCACTCGAAAACTACTGGACAGATGGTTTATAACCTGGATTAATACATAGGCTAGTTCTTATCAAGATTTTATGTTCCATTTGAGATCATTTTCGATTTTAGCCGGCGGGAGTCGCTGGGATCAGATGATGTTCAAAATCTCCAGCCGTTTTTTTTATTTTAAATAAGAAGTAATAGTTTTTTTTTTGCCTCACCCTGAAAGCCTCCTTCGGAAACTCCTGTATTTCAGTATTCTTCATGTATATCTCCTGAAGCGTCCTGTTCACTCCGGCGAAGGCGTACTGGTCTATAGCTTGTATAGGAGTGTCAACTGTCTCTATAACTCTGATCGTTGATCGGTGTAGTAGAGGACCGAATAGTGTCGCTGGAAGGATACAAGATGTTAAAGGAGACAAGTTAAGTAGACGAGGGATTAAGAAGAAAATAATATGTGACAAAATCTGGTTTTTTAGGCTCTGAAGCATACAGCAAAAGGGGTGTTATAAGTAAGACGTGTCTCTTGTCTTTCTGCGGCGACATAGCTACCGAACGGATTGAGCGATTGCAGTTAAGTTTTTTTTGTGTTATAGGTGAATTATGTGCGAGTGTTCTTAGACACGACTACCAAAAATCAGTCGAGTCTTTTAAAGTTGGGGTGTTTTTTTTATGTGATAGATGTAATACATCCTGGTGTCAGAGTTTTTAAACCGCCCATAGGAGCCTGACGGGGTTTAACTCGCCCTTGAAAAATACTTGGGTGTGCTGTCTACCACATAATGTTTTTAGGTAGTGATAATTACTTTGTAATATGCTCATGAATTCGAAAAGACCGGGATTTGAATCTACGACCTTTGACTTGTTAGTCCTACCATATGAAAAGACTGTGAAAGAAATTAAAATACAAATATACTCACAAATCTTGCACTCCTTTAATAATAATCTTTCAATTGGCAACCCCAACCCGGCAATGTTGCCAAGTCCGACACTCAACACAGCCAATCCTGTATTCTCACATTTTATATACAACCCAGTATCTGATCCCTTTTCACACACACAAGGGTACAGTAGTGTTGTGCTAGAGTCAGTCGGACAGCGGTACACTGGGCCCGGAGGGATGTACTCCGAATTTGTGTATGTGAGTAGTGTTGCCAACGTGAAAATTATTTTTGTGACCATTTTTGTGGGGGAGGGATCTGAAAAGAGGATGAATTTTTTTGTTACATTTTTTCTACAAATATGTAAACTTATTTGTAGATTTAGGATTGAGAACTATTATTATGGCAATTTGGGTAAATTTTGTATTTTATATCAGGATTGACCCTGATAGAAAATGTAGTTTCAAAGTCATGTTTGCTTAATTTAAAATCATAGCAGGCACTTTATTAAAAATATTTCGTAAATTTCAATTTGTTGTTTTCATTCATTTATTTTATTTTTATATAAATGCCATTATTTCATGCTAAGCATTATATGTAACACTCATAAGAATTCTATAAATTATATTTCGTAATAATTAAATTTAGGCATTATAGAAACCTATTACATAAAAATATGAAAAGAGAAAACTTTAGCATTGCCCAACAGAGTTTTAAAACTTTTAAACAGGTTTCAATGTATAGTAAACAGCGCAAAAAGGTTCTATTTAACTTTTAAATAGTCTAAGGACAGTATGACGAATAAAAAAACGTAACCAAGGTCTTCAATCACATTTGTTTGAATAAATATTTATTACGAACTTACTTCACACTTTGAAAGGTCAAAAAACCAGTTTACGCTAAAAACAAAACGACAATGATGAAAAGAACTTGTTTCATTTCAATTTTTACTACCAACTAGGAAATATTAAGTCTTTATATAGCGCATTCCCTTGAAACAACAACTTAAATCCTTTGCTACTGCGACAAACTTTCACTCGTTAAAACAATATAAAAATCAAATACCTGCGCTTAATCTGTAAACTAACATTTATTAAACGAAATCCTGCAGTAGATGTACAAATTTCTATGTTCGTAACATGATAATAATATTATAAACACGTAATATTATTTTCCAACAAACTGCTACACTCCACCTCACAATGATCAACACGGAACTAACCATAGACAACAATAACTTAATCAAACTTTTGCTAAGTTATAAACACAGATAACAAAAATAAACAAAGACAATTACAGACGAGTTTTCAAAGTGAACGCTAATGTCAATCATCAAAGTAAATGGTTAGATAAATTCAGTTTCATATTCCTTTATGTAATATACATACATAGACTTACATTTATTCAAACTAAATCATGAGACTGAGCTTATAATACTAAAATAGTTTAGAAGAAATCAAAATATGGCGCCAAAGAAGAAGAAACGTAAGGATAAGATTCGGTGTGACGAAGTCGAGGGAGAAAGATTCCACGCACAAACAGACGATGTGTTTAGATATAACTGGTGGGAAGTTTTCTGCTTCCCTTATATATTATGTTCCAGATTCTGGGACTGCTGCGTATCATTATGCGCAGGCACAAACCAATGTTTGGTCTACTGGATGATGATACAATGGGTCGTCTGCAAAATAACACGAATAACAACACCTGATCCTATCATATTTCCGTATTACTTTTACATGTTTTGTCAAGTTATATTGTTAACAACATTATTCGCGTTGCTCTGGGTTTGGTTTGGTAGTACAGTTGTTATACCATTCTTTGAAGCGTTTTACGAGGCTTTGTTTGAAGAAGAATTGAACAAGCCTGGTACAAATACAACTCGTTTATCTTTTAGGAAGTATTGCTTTAGGAAAGGTGAGATATTTGACACGCCGGTGGATAGCGCAACCTTACCGAGTCGGCCCGCTATGATTACCTTAATCGTAGAAGTTTTTGTACTCGATGTTTTAAAGTAATACAGATTCTGCAACAAGATAATTAAGAGTTTTTTTTTCTATTTACTAATTCGTTATCTTCGCTTTTACCAAACTTTGAATAAAATGTTTTTCAGTCCCAATCATGTATCTGAAAGAAACTTTATACATTTTGCGAAAATACGTATTCGTTAATTAACCAGGTTTTAAGTTGCGGGATTAAACTGTCACACGCTGATTGAAAATATAGCGTGGGTTAGGTGCGTAAGGTTTAACAGCCGATTCTGTATCTCAAACTACATAAATCGATAAAGCGAGTATAATATAAAATATCTAGTTAGTAGAAATATAAATACTTTATATGGCATCACTACAACTGACATCTGACATTGACAGTAAACAGATGGTGCTAAAAGAATTCCTTTGCGTCAGTCACCCCGAAAATGGCGAGAAGTGTGTTACGGCTAACATTTTTATAATTTCCACATAAAATCTGAGCGTTATTTCAAGGCGATAATTAATTGCTCAGTTACCAACGTCGTGTAAATAGTTTGTGTGAATTCCAGCTTAACATAACACTCTACTGGTGAGTAATAAATTGTTAATTTCGTATTATGAAAAAGTGAAATTTGAGAGTCAACTTTAGATGTGTATTTATTCAAATAATTTGAATAATAAAGAGAGATCTCGTTTCCGATCGACTCTGTTACTATTTCTGTGTGTTTATCAGTGTATAGATGTATGTATTCAGTTCTTTTTCACTCTGAAATGAATGAAAAATTACATTGTTCGTATTTCTTAGTTTACATAAAGGATTGCGTGATTTGGGATAGTAGCAGCATATAGTAGGCTTATGTAGGCAGTAACGTGCAGAAAAACTGTGAGTTCCGCCGGCGATTATTATTATCACGTAAGTTATTATTACGAGAAAATGTGTTTTGAATGTTGATAAATATTAACTGAGTGTATAAACTCCAGTGACCTACTAACGGTGCGGAAGACACTTGACACACTTTCTAGATCATAGACAATTATTTATTTTTCTCACTGTGCAAAGGAAATTTAAATAGAAAGTATTGAACCTTTTTTGTGTTAGAAAGTAGTTCTTATTGGAATTGTTTATGGACATAAATCCAAAAAATAATTTATGTGGTGTTTTTGTCTTGTATGTCTATGTTCGTTAAATTGTGTATAATAGATTATAATCAAACAGTATATTGTAAATAACAGAGTGATGTTTTTTCCAAAAGCAATATAATATATAATAATGTAACAATGCATAGTCTATTCAAACCTAGTTGCTAAAATGTGGTACAAATAATAGATATTACCTATGAACATTTCTCACCTTGCTCGCTCACTATGATTCAGCAATTTAAATCTATCTCCAAATACGTTTTCAGTATTCTCGGAATCTCCAAAATTATCTAAGCCTTGTGAAAAAAGAGTGATTTATATCTAAACTAAGGTACTTATTAAATCAGTTATTTTTGTTTTTGTCTTAAACCCTGGTCTTATATTTTTTGTATAATGTTTGGCAAATGAAATACTTTGATTCACAATCCTAGCTACCTCGTAGACAAACTGAGATAGAATATGTTCTGTTAAAGCTCATATTTACGAAGAAATTTTACCTAAAAAGTGTCCTTTTTCTAAAAGAATACTAAATCCATCATTGAAATTAGGCCAGTTGATATAAAAAAAATGTACGAGAAGATGCTTTCATTCTAGTGTTAAGACACTTGAAAACATTTATTCAATTCCTTTCATGGATGGCTTAATCATAGCAAGACCAGATTTTATAAAAATAAGTTGTATAAATAAAGATTTCAAATGCATGCGTAGTTGTTGTAAATTATGTGAAATATATTTTCTTAATTATTAGAATATTCCCACAAAGTGCAAAGTGAAATAAAAGCAACAAAAATCTTTTCAAAATAAGCCACTTCATTTTAAAGTTGACACAAACTTACAAACTATAAAAAAGTAAAATCTCAAGGAAGTTTCACATTAATTTGTATAAATAATGCATTTAATTGATGTATACTGTTATTGCTACTTAATTATGAAATATTCTGACTCATGATACAAGGAAATGGCGGCAAACCTTAAACGATTTGTCAACTGATCACTGTCATTTATAAAACGAATGTTTTCCTTAATTTTTTCGTCATTACGTATGTAAATTATGATTTAAATGTGTTTCTGACCGACAAGGTAATTTGCTCGGTGAAATTTTTCGTGTAATCGTTTTCCGCATTGGTACTTTCCGTTTTGAATGTCCAAAAAAGATGTCGGGCAAAAAATTGGCGCCAAAACAGTACCTAGAAACAAATAAGGTAATTAAAAAAAAATATGGCGTTAAAAACGAAAAAGTCGAGTGATATAGGTCACCACGCCAAATGCAATGTGCGCGACATGTCGCGGATTCGATCCCCGAAGACAAACATTTGTGAGATCCACGAAGCTTGTTTTGAGTCTTGGTGCATTCGTGCACGACTAGAATGTTTGTGAATCCCCAGCGACAAGACTAAAAATGTGTCCTAAATGAGGAAGTCAAAACAAAACAAACGAGATGACTGACACACATTTCCAGCCAAAAAAAAACCCAAAATACTATCGTCTTTTATTATAATCTTAATTTGCTCTTATTCTGTTTAGTACCTTCCGTTTTACGAGTTTTGAGTTAGTCAAAGTCAAATTATTTATATCAACTAGACCAGTATATGGCACTTTTGAACTTCAAACAATTTATTTATACAATATTCAAATCTAAAGTGTCAGTCTGTCGGTCAGTCTCCTATTGAAGCTACCGCTCGTTCGGAAGGTGGATTCTCATGGAGAAGATTAGAAGTTATAAGTTAATAAGAGATCTAAGTGTAATCTAATCTAATAGTCGAAGCAAGCTGTACCTACGTCAAACATTTAAAGGCGGACACGTCTTTCCCCGGTTGCAATGAAAATTTTCGCAGTTTGCAACAGTATTTGCCAAAGAATAACGTCGCATCGCAAGACACCAGCCCTTAATTCTGGACTATGTAGTACCAAGTGTGAACACGCATGTTCTCACGTATTGACTGTACGACTATATACATATATACAAAGGCTAGTGTTGTACTACAGTGCATGAATAATTGCAACGCATTGCCATGCACCGACACCAAAACGCGGATGACGTACGACGGCGCAGCGTGCGGCGGTTCAGGTTTAGTCAGTAACCAAAATGTTACAGATTCGACTGTTACCGTACTAGTGTTAACACTATTGATGGTCCGATATTAAAAGTTCGTTTTGTGATAAGGATTTCTTTTAGTCCATAATATATTCCTAGATAGCTTAAAAATATCATTATAAAGCAAAGAAAGGGGGTAACATTAAAGTCCATTAAAATGTTACATTAATTCTAGAAGAAGCAATTTTCGACCCGCGATTTAAATATTATTTAAAACGCCCTATTTCAATTTTATCAACCAGAACAATAAACAAACAAGAAAGTTTGAAACAGTAGGGGTAAATAGAGATGAATTTTGTTAACACCTTATGTTTTGTCGCAGGGGGCTTCTCAAACATTCAAGTCACATACACAATGACACCCAGACTCGGAACAAGCATTCGTATGTCACACAAATGCTTGTCATACGAGGGGTTCGATCCTGCGACACGAAGCGCTGTGGCTTTGGCGTTGTGACCACAACCACTCGGCTATCCGTGCAGTCAAATTTGTCGGTAGTATTTTGTCAAGCAAAAAGTCCGTCTTAAAATTTAAATAATCTGTCATCCTTAAACGAAAAGCAAGCGAATCAAACCGCATGAAGCATCTAGTATGTGCCATAACTATAGGTATACCTATACTGTGAATACGTAAATCCGTTTCCGTTACAATTTGCATCACAATGCCGCCATTGTGGCAGGATTGTGTGACGTCATACAAGTTGGTATCTGCACAACAATCTAATAAGCTGATACTAATTGAAAGATCGTAGTTTTTCTTATACGGGATAGCGCTCACGTATTTAGTATCTAAGTGACTACCAGCAGAGTCGTAGGGGCCGTTGAGGTTCGTACATTTTTACTAAATTATCAATAACTAGCTGTTGACTTCGTTCCCGTGGGTACAAGATGTAAGTTATGATTTAAACCTGCCCTGTTTTTCACATTTTCCATTGTACCTATCTTTGCTCCTATTAGTCGCAGCGTGATGGTTTATAGCCTAAAGCCTTCCTCGATGAATGGTCTATTCAACACAAAAATAATTTTTCAATTTGGACCAGTAGTTCCTGAGATTAGCGCGTTCAAACAAACAAACAAACAAACTCTTTAGATTTATATATTAGTAATTATAGGTTAGTATAGATTAAAAACATATACTCCCGATAGTAAATCATCAACAATTTTCTCATCAAACGCAGCTAAGAACTCTCTTGATTTAATTATCAATATTCTATTTTAGTGCAGTTTCATTTGAATCGATTTTATCAAACATGTCCAAAAACATTCATACATAACGTGTCTTTAATAAACAATAAACTTAATTAAAATCGATCAATCCATTCTAGAGCTATGTTGCCACTGACAGAGAGCCCCGTCAAACTTATAAAACCCTTCTTTTTCCTCGGGGTTTGCAAAACAATGAGCGGTGGCCGCATCAGCTACCTCCACCGATCACTCCATTTTTTATCGAAATCCGATCAGCCGTTTAAAGTGGTAACACAAATACTCACATACTTTCTTATTTATAGTATAATTAACTTATAGGATTAGACTTGTTCTACCAATAAGGTTTTACGCATTACATCTAGTATTAGTATTTAGTACTAGTCTGGTTTAATTAGCCTAGACTAGACTTTCTCCTGTCACTCAAGTACATGTGAGCATGCATGCCACAGCGGTTGTATGCATGCTCCCTTGCATGCTAAGTCTAGATGTGTTTGATTCATGCGTTGATCTAGCCTATAACAGTGCAATGTAGAACAATTTCTCTAATCTATCAAAACATTGATGAAATTTTTAATAAGTTGAAATATTCATAAGCAATTACATTTATATAATAACTTGTTGTCCCAGTAAACGTTATTTTGCCATGGTGCAGAAAAGCATTTTAAAATAGGGGGATGAAAATTAGATTTCCCATTCTCAAACCAACTCAATATACACAAAAAAAACATGAGAATCGGTCTAGCCGTTTCTGAGGAGTTTGACTGCAAACAACGCTGCACGAGAATTTTAAATATTGGATAGATACAAATCTGTAAATGTCCCGCTGTTATTCAAATTCCTCTTCCCATATAGGTTTTAACATTTATCGACTATTTACTTAACAATTATTATCTACTATTTGCTGCCATCGTCTTCTCTTCATTTTCTTTTGAAAGATAATTCAATCCATTTCTTTTTAAAACTAATTCGTCCCTCTTTGTAGCCATTTTTTTAAACTTTTCGTGTTTCGCATCATAGTAAAGACATCTCCAATTTTTCATACCCCTTCTAGCTCTCTCCAGTTTTGGACTTAAAACTATAGAAAAATCGATACAGGTTTTAAGGTTACCCAAATTGTCTTACAAGAGTTATACCTCATAGGTAACAATACAAGGTCATATCGCAACATTCAACATTACATCACAACCAAGTGTTAAAAATCTTTAAATCTCTGCACATAGAGTTCAAAATCGTCTACAATTCAATATTTGTGAGTATAAAAACTCGTTTCGCTATTTGGTGTCTAGCGTATGTTTGTCAAAGCAAAATGACGAGATTTGAGTTATTTTTTTAGTATTAAATATCTGATAAAATAAGCTATAGAAATTAACAGTTTTTATTGTTAAAATTAAGTTTTGTATAACCTAATCGCGTTAAAACAAATAGACGGAGAAAATTGTTTGTAAATTAAGATGACGCGATTTCGCAAGATACGAATTGCCGCTAATGATAGCAACCTATTTGGTCGAAGTCTGATTTTTTTCTAAGACGTAATTAATTATTATACTTAATATACTTTTATGGATGAATTCTAATAGAAAACGAAGATTGAAGTCTGCTTTTCAGGTAGGAACTTATGGTATCATCGCATTATTAATTGAGTGATTTCATCTCACTTTCGGGTTCTTAAAAGAAGGCAAATCTAATATATTGAATTCTCGTGACACTGTGCACGTAATTGAACTCTCTTGAAACGGCTCGGCTGATTCTCATGAAATTTTGTAATTGTGAGAATCGGACATATATGCTTCGTATCCTTATTTTTTCCCCTAGAACTATTGTATGACAAAACAACGTTTGCTTTGACAGCTAGCATCAGTATAGAGTTAGCAAAATGCATGTCATGGACACATTACATTCACGGGAAATAACTCAAACGTTATTGAAAGTTTAGTTATACCTTTATAACGACATGTAAGTAGACGTTTTAGGTAATCTATACTCTATACTAATATATAAAGCTGAAGAGTTTGTTTGTTTGTTTGTTTGTTTGAACGCGCTAATCTCAGGATCTACTGGTCCAAATTGAAAAAATCTTTTTGTGTTGAATAGACCATTTATCGAGGAAGGCTTTAGGCTATAAACCATCACGCTGCGACTAATAAGAGCTAAGATATAATGGAAAATGTGAAAAAAACCGGGCAGGTAGGTATACCTAAATCATAACTTATATCTTCTACCCACGGGGACGAAGTCGCGGGCAACAGCTAGTTCCTAATAAATACTAAGTGACTTGCTCGCGACTTCGTTCGCTTTGTAACTAGGAGGTTAGGTTTTGATAAATATTTTGCAAGAAATATTGCGACTATAAATTGAGATGTAAGCTATCCTATCTTTCAAGTTGGATCATGTTACACACAGTGTGCAAATTTGATTGAAATCGGAAATGTAGTTTAGGAGTCCATCGCGGACAAACAATGTGACACGTAATTTATATATATTAAAAAAATAATACCAGCCTATATTCGTCTCACAGCTGGGCTAAGATTATTGGTCACCATGTCAGATCAATGCGGGTTTGCGATTCCAGATTTATAAATTTGGGGTCCAAATGTCCTCACGATGTTTTCCTTAAAATTTTTGAATGAATATACTTACCTATAACTTAAAAAAGGACCATTGATACTTTGTCTGCAATGGAATTAAATCCGCACCGCGTAAATACAAATGCAGCATGCTCAGCACACAAACATTTGTCCTGGATGGGAATCGAACGCTTCCACAGGAGGTTTTAAAAACATTTAAGTCACACAAAGAAATCAAGATTCACAACAAGCATTCTCGGTTCACACAAATGCTTGTCCTACGTCGGCATTGAACCCGCAACACGGCACCCACAGTGGGTTAGTCGCGGTGAGCTATACCAGTAGGCAATTTTCCGCATTCCAAGCAACATAACGTCATCATCATCCTAGCCTTTTCCCAACTATGTTGGGTCGGCTTCCAGTTTTACAAGGAGCGACTGCCTATCTGACCTCCTCAACACAGTTACCAGGGCAACACGATACCCCTTGGTTAGACTGGCTGTCAGACTTTTTAATCTTTTGACTACCTGTAACGATTGTGAATGAATGACAGCCGGGACCCACAATTTAACGTGCCTTCCGAAACATGGAGGAACTCGTTATAACAAAAACGGTCACCCATCTGACCAACGATTCGATCGAACCACTTTAGAGCAAGCAACATGACCTCTAAATAATAAAAAACCAAGTCAAATCATGATTGAAGTTATAGAACAATACAATAACGTTGGTTACAATATACAAAATATAGGAACCTAGTCACGTGCGGGTGCAGACGATGTGACACGAATACATAAATATGGTGGAATAATATTAAGGACTCTATGTGCACAAGTAGGTAATGTGCCGCCATTGAATACGGGAGTCGTCAATAAAGAATAAATAGATATTCGAAGATATAAGCACTTCTTTGAACTTGATAAACTCACGTCGTGGCGGACTTTTAGTTCTTTATATGGAACTAGCTGTTGCCCGCGACTTCGTCCGCGTGGTTAGAAGATATAAGTTAGGAATTTTTTAACGGAAGCCCTCAAAGATGAATATTTTTCCCGGTTTTTTACACATTTTCCATTGTATCTTCGCTCCTAGTAGTCGCAGCGTGATGGTATATAGCCTAAAACCTTCCCCGATGAATGGTCTATACAACACAAAAAATTTGAACCAGTAGTTCCTGAGATTAGCGCGTTCAAACAAACAAACAAATTCTTCAGCTTTATATATTAGTATAGAGTATAGATTGGAAGCGTAAGTACCAGCAGGCAATTGACAAATTTGTTTTAATAAAAAAATGTGGATGAGTAATATCATTTAGATGACAAATATTGGAGTCAGAAATCGCAAACCTGCAGTGATCAATATCAATATCAATTTTTTCGGAAGCAAAGGTTTTGTTTTAGTGTACGGGGCTTTAATAAAGTATTTTTATACTTCGGCGATCTTTCAATCTGCAAAGGTGGAGGAATCTGAAAAGCTCGTCGTCGGCGAAGTCACAACTGCACAAGTTGATCGATCACAGATTAATATGCGCTTGATAATGTCGGTCCGTAGGTGGGTGACCATCTAAGTTATAAAGAGTTCCTCCGAGTTTCAGAAGGCACGTTAATTTTTGGGTCCCGGCTGTTATTGACACATCTTTGACAATCGTTACAGGTAGTCAGAAGGTAGAAGGTCTGACAACCAGTCAGACTAAAAGGTACCGTGTCGCCCAGGTAACTGGGTTGAGGAGATCAGATAGGCAGTCGCTCCTTGTAAAACACTGGTACTTAGCTGCATTCGGTTAGACTGGAACTAACAACTATGTCGGTTTCTAGAAATTTGTTTTTCTATAATTTTATTATTCATTTATTGTCTTGATATCAAAGTAAAGTCCAATAAGATTTTTAATGAAGCATTTTAGATGTTGACTTCACAATTGTCCATTACTTGCGTTAAATAGTTATTTTTTTTCACGCAGATTTTAATGTCTAAATAGCCGTGAAGATGTTATTTTATACATAAGCATTATTGCCGTTTTATACGAAATAAAAAGGCGGTAAATGAGGAAATCAAGTAATAAAGTTTGAACAACATCTTTAGGGGTCCGTATCCATGGGGTAAAAACCGAAGCCTGTTGCTAAGGCTCCGCTGCCAAACCTATTTCAACCACGGCGATGAATGTCACAAGACACCAGCCAGCTGCAGGACATGTTATAGTTATACTGCACAAGCGTGCGTTAACACCGGTGAGATGAGAGAAATCTGACGGAGGACACACATTTTCGGACAATCCCGCTGGCCCGGCAAACATCCACCCTAATTCGCTCCTCAGAGAAAATACTAATACTATAAAAAGGTAAAGTTGAGACGAGCAATCTCAGGATGTGCTGAACCGATTTTGAAAATTAAACCAATAATAAGCCACGTTATTCCCGAGTATCACAGGCTATATATACCTACTCTAGTTACTCTACTTCTCGTATTAATCAGGGAAATGGACACCGGTCAGCGTGTAAGGTAGCAAAGTAATTTTAAACGCGATCGGACACCTTGAAAGCTTTATTCATCCGAAAACCAGTAATTTTCATTAACTTTCGATGTTATTTAAATTCGGTGATATAGAAAGCCCGCCACGGTCAGATGATGTTTGGGAAACAGAAACTGGTTTTGAATTTGTGGGTCATTGTAATTTGTTTGGGCATATAACGGTGTTTATACCAATTTATACGAAGGCATACTGGCCCAGTGGACTAAAGACCTAAAGAAACTTAAATTGCTATATTAACTTTATAATAAACTAGCTGTTGCCCGCGACTTTGTCCCCGTGGGTAGAAGATATAAGTTATGATTTATACCTGCCCTGTTTTTTTCACATTTTACATTGTATCTTCGCTCCTATTAGTCGTAGCGTGATGGTTTATTGCCTAAAGCCTTCCTCGATGAAAGGTATATTCAACACAAAAAGAATTTTTCAATTTGGACCAGTAGTTCCTGAAATTAGCGCGTTCAAACAAACAAACTCTTCAGCTTTATATATTAGTATAGAGTATAGATATGTCAAAAGCGAGTCTAAACTTGTGACGATGAAGGTTCAGTACAAATAAGCTAGATAAAATTGTTTTTAGAATATGTTGTTATAACTTGTTGCTAGCTGTCAGAATTCATGATCTGCAGCCCAATAACAAACGGACAAACAGTGGAGCTTTATTAATAACTGGTACCTTTTATCCTTTGTATACGGAACTGTACGAACTTTAGAAATATATTTTATAGTTAATATCGTAAGACTGAATCATTATTAAAAGATGCAACGGTTTACTCACGCGTATTTATCCGGAGTGATAAAGGACTCTGATTGGGTCCGAAACTAGTACGGTCACCTCCCGATAAATAAGCGTGAGTTATCCGTTGCATCCCTCAATAATCCCGTGTTTATTAAGATTAAGTAGGAGTTATATATATTTTAGTTTTGAGCGATGTAAAAGTGTTTAGAATAAAACAGTTTTTTCAATATAATGGGAACACGTGTCGCAAATCGATTACAACTACAGCTAATAAAATTCAAATTGTTTTTTAATACCAACCTGTAACCATCTGAAACAAAGGTTTTTTAGAGATCCGTAACCAAAGGTTGGAAACGGTACCTTATAACTAAGGCTTTGATGTATATATCCGACTCTTAAGACTGTATCTCAGGAATTGTTATAGCAAGACGATGAAAATGATCAGAGATTGTTCATTTATATTGCTGTAATAGTAACGAATAATATGGATTCGCTGGTTATTTTCAATAGGAATGACATTTTAAAATGTGTTTGAAAAAAGGCTTACTTTAAATAAAAACTTGTTGACAAAAACGCATTACATCGACACAAAAATGCGGATGACGTAGCACGGCGGTTCAGGTTTAGTCGGTAAGAGTCTGACATAACACTACCCATTTCCTCCCCCGAGGGAGTCGGGGAATCGTCGCGAAAAATGGTTGACCATCAATTGGTGGGACATATATTTGTAAGGTATAAGTTTTATTGTAGCCTCATCATCATCATCACCATCCACCTGACCTCTCCCATGCCACGCCACTGTAGTGCCTGTAGCTTATTTGTACGGAACCGTCGCGAGTCCAGCTTGCTCTTGACCGGTTTTTTAATACCAGCTTGTAAAAATCTCAAAACAAAGGATTTTTTTTCTTATACACTCGTACGATCATATATATATATACTTGTTAACTGTAATTAGTATTTGTATCGTAAAACTAGATGACATCAGATTTCTTCACTCATTAATCAACTTTAAATTATACCTAATAATATTTATCGTTATTTCACCTCTTAAAAAACCTGCTGAAATTGATCTATAATGAGTTCAATCGCATATTAAATGCATGAACGACAGCACGGATAGCCGAGTGGTTGAGGTCACCACTCCAAACCCACTGTATTTGTGTTATCCAGGAATGCTTGTTCTGAGTCTGGGTGTCTTTGTGCATGTGACTTGAATGTGTGTGAAACCCCTGCGACACAAGGATTAGATTCCTTAACGCAAGAGTTGATTTATTAATATAAAAGTAAGATTTTCAGCAGAAAAAAAATGCCGTCAAATGCGAAATATGAGTACGAAGTTAGAAATTGAAAATGAAAAATAGTTTCATAAATATTTCATGCAGCCTTGGTGCCAGTGCCAAAGAAGATTTTAATACATTTTTTTTTCTTATATTCGATATTGCTGACTGAAATTATAAAAACATATTATATTTTGTAATTTGATCATGAATATATTAAAAGTGTTTCCGAATCTGGTTTTTAGTGTTTTGCAATGTTTACATTAAGTTTAGTATTGGTTAATAACAATATTTAACACCTTGATTAGCACGTGAAAGTATAGGCTCCTTTTACAAATACTTATACATATATTGCTTCTAAGAAAACCCAACAGTGCAACTTTTAAGTTTATTGTTTTTAAACTACCAACTTTATGAACTAATTTTCTTGGTTCTCCACACAACTACCGCCATACAAACTCTAAGAGTTTAGAAATGAACTGAACTGTCTTAATCCAAAGCCAAAATATGCAATCTTCAAACATCCTAAAACTCAGTCTCATTCTTTAATTCCAGATATCAGCTGTGAAGCAGCTAACCTGTAGAACCATGAAGGTTTGGGGAGCACACGGCGAGTTCTGCGCGCGACATCAGTGGGAGGTGATAGTGGCGACCCTGGCGCTGCTTGCCTGCGCCGCCAGCGTCGAGCGGAACGGCCCCGGGAACAGGTCGGAGCACTGCGCCGGCTGGGCCCGCGCCTGCCCCGGCCTCGAGGCCGAGTACCAGGCCGCAGACGCCGTCATCATGACTTTCGTCCGCTGCGCCGCCCTCCTCTACGCCTACTACCAAATCTCAAACCTTCAGAAAATCGCCTCGAAGTACTTACTCATCATCGCCGGAGTGTTCTCGACGTTCGCCAGTTTTATTTTCACCTCTGCTGTCGCCAGTCTCTTTTGGAGCGAGTTGGCCAGTATTAAGGATGCACCGTTCTTGTTTCTGTTGGTCGCTGATGTGGCGAGGGGCGCGAGGATGGCGAAGGCCGGCTGGTCGGCTGGAGAGGACCAGGGGAAGAGGGTTGGACGAGCGCTCGCTCTGTTAGGCCCCACAGCAACTTTAGATACACTCCTAGCAGTACTACTGGTTGGAGTGGGGGCCTTATCGGGAGTACCACGTCTCGAGCATATGTGCACGTTCGCTTGTCTCGCTCTGCTTGTCGATTACTTAGTCTTCGTGACCTTCTACCCGGCTTGCTTGTCGTTGGTCGCTGACTTTGCGTCTGGACGTAAGGAAATGTCACCTGACAGTCCGTTTTCCGAAGCTGACTTGAAACCAAACCCAGTGGTTCAGCGAGTGAAGATGATCATGGCTGCCGGCTTGCTCTGCGTGCACTTGACCAGCCGCTGGCCCTGGAGCGCTGACAATGGCATCATCGAGGGTCCCACTGACACTCTAACACCAGCCCCGCATGACAACATCCTGTTACATTCGTACGTCAAATGGTTCTCGGTCTCCGCTGATTACATAGTCATAGCAACCTTACTCTGCGCGTTGATCATAAAATTCGTTTTCTTCGAAGAGCAGAGGAACTGGGTGATCGATATGAACGACATGACGGTCAAGGAAGTGGTGCAAGAACAGCTGAGCCGTAAGCCAAAGTTTTCAGTAGGGGATGACTCGAACTCTGAAGTATCCACGCAGACCGAGGGCGTGTTAGAGGATGAATGGCCGACACTCTCTCCCAGCTCCTCTGCATCTAAATTAAACGCTAAGAAACGCCCGATGGCGGAATGTCTCGAAATATACAGATCTGAAGGTGCGTGCACCTCGCTCAGTGATGAAGAGGTGATCATGCTTGTGGAACAGTCTCATATACCGCTGCACAGGCTAGAGTCTGTGTTGGGAGACCCCCTCCGCGGCGTCAAGCTGCGCAGGAAGGTGGTCGGTGCGAGGTTCCAAACTGAACTAGCTATCAAACAACTGCCTTACCTGAACTACGACTACACTAAAGTATTAAACGCTTGCTGCGAGAACGTGATTGGTTACGTCGGTGTGCCGGTCGGGTATGCGGGGCCTCTGGTCATCGATGGGAAACCTTACATGATCCCCATGGCGACTACTGAAGGAGCGCTCGTAGCGTCCACCAACAGAGGCGCTAAGGCCATCGGGTCTCGTGGTGTCACCAGTGTGGTGGAAGACGTCGGCATGACCCGCGCCCCCGCTATCAAGCTGCCCAACGTAGTCCGCGCCCACGAATGCCGACAGTGGATCGATAATAAAGATAACTACGCCTTAATCAAGGAAGCCTTTGGACTCCACTTCAAGATTCGCGCGCCTCCAAGAGATACACATAGGAGTCGACGGCGCGTCCTTATACCTCAGATTCAGAGCGACCACCGGCGACGCTATGGGCATGAACATGGTCTCCAAAGGCGCTGAAAATGCTCTCAAACTTCTCAAGAACTACTTCCCAGACATGGAAGTCATCAGCTTATCTGGTAACTACTGTTCAGACAAGAAAGCAGCCGCGATCAACTGGGTGAAAGGCAGAGGTAAACGCGTTGTCTGTGAGACGACCATCACCGGTGATAATCTAAGAACTATCTTCAAAACTGACGCCAGAACTCTAGCTAGATGTAACAAAATTAAGAATCTCTCTGGATCTGCCCTCGCTGGGTCCATCGGTGGGAATAATGCCCACGCAGCTAACATGGTGACAGCTATCTTCATCGCTACAGGCCAAGACCCAGCGCAGAATGTCACCAGCTCGAACTGCTCCACAAACATGGAGGTCTGCGGAGAAAATAACGAAGACCTGTACGTGACTTGTACGATGCCATCTTTGGAGGTCGGGACTGTGGGCGGAGGGACCATACTGACGGGTCAAGGCGCCTGTCTCGAGATCCTGGGCGTGAAGGGCGCGGGTGTCAGACCGGCAGAGAACTCTGCAAGGCTCGCCTCGCTCATCTGTGCAACCGTCTTGGCTGGGGAACTCAGTCTCATGGCCGCTCTCGTAAACTCTGACCTCGTCAAATCCCACATGAGGCACAACAGATCCACCGTCAACGTACAGGACAACATCACTCTGAAAGTGCCCACCTTATAACACATGTTTGGTGCAGTTCCAACATGGCTGGTCTGCGCGGCTCGTCTCGTACGAACCGCTTGCCTTAGAAAACTAATCTTCAGTTATGGTCCAAATGGCTAAGGGCTGGTAGCGTAGGATTTCACAGGAAACATTCTCAGCCCGAAAACCCAGTGAAAATTGATCGGGATTTATCATTATTTTAGGTTAACAGAAGAGTTTCTGGGCGTATTATTACGGAATATGTGTGTATTGAATAATATTCGCGACAATATTATTGTTATAAAGATAGGTGCTTAGTGTATGGCGAGGCGTGAAAATAATATAACTATAGTTGATCAATAAATTAACTTTGAATGTTTATTTGTTTTTGTTCTTGCGCCATCTGTTGGTGGGACATGAAACTAAATCATGTGACACTAAAGTCCGTTATTTGACCTTTCCTACCTTCCTCCTACTTGAGAATATAGATGTCGCTAGCAGTTCATTTTTAGGCTTTGTATAATTGCCAATAAAAATATTGAGAGATAGAGGCCACAAAGATCTACACATTTTAAGTTGAATGTTGATTCAGTTCACCATCGTTATTATCTCATTAAAGATAGAGACCACATCGTATTATATTATTAAGATGCAAAATTGGTAACTTAATCTCGGGCATTACTGAACCGATCAATACAGTGTCGGCTGATTATCAACTTGAAATATAATATATCGCACTACGAAGTAAGGGCACAACTTAGTATCAAATATAAGTAGTGAACATAAAATTAAAGAGGGGCCCCGTCATAATTCATTGCCATTTTAACACTACTGTACAATACAAAACAAAATTAATATTTTTTCGTAAAAGAAACAACGTTCATGCAAACAGTTTTTTGTCAGTATTTTTTTGTAATTAGTTCATCATTTTTGATCAAAATAAAAGGGATTACAGATGTAACTTTGGGATAAGAACTTCCTCCAAACTCTAAATTCGCTGAATAAAATAGACGTTTCTAACACAGAAGATTGATAAAAAGTAGAGATACGCCGAGTAACGAGTACCGAGTTTTACTCGGCTCAATTTCTTTTCAACCGATTATGTACTCGGCCGAGTAACTGGGTTCAATGAAAAGGCACGTAAACAAGTGCAAACAAGTTTGCGCCGGTCAAGACGTCGGCTCGCGTTAAAAGAGGAGTAGGCTGTAACCAGAACGTGCAGAGAACCTTGAGCTCCTGCATCATAAGTATCATAACTTACCTTTGTTAAATTTTTCAATATTAATTATTTTTATTACTGTTCTCATAATTTTGTCTCATTGCTCCTAAATCATTAACATAATTTTGATTTTATTAATTCAGAATTTGAAAGGTTTCCTAAATTACTAATAAATGTTTTTTGAACAATTGTTTTCATTAAATCTACCTAAATATATTGCTTTTCTTAAACAAAGTATACTCGTTACTCGTTATCAAATAACCGAATTATTCGGCCGAGTACGCAGAGTACCGAGTATCAAACCAGTACTCGGCCCGTCTCTAAAAAAGATATTTAATACAATAGTTAGATAAATGACAATAGGTTCCTACTTACGTAAATAGACATCTATCAATAAACATCAACATAATTTATGAAATTATTAAACACGATGCCTATTTATTTTCAAAAGTATGACGCAAATTCGTGCGTGCCTACTTTACAAAACACTATACAAAATACAGAATTAATACGTAGACAGAGAATAGTGATGTCAGAAAATGACAGAGATAGCCATCTTTTTCATAAAAAAAATAGTGCAAAGGAATATAAAACATACCTATTAGTAAAAAGAAAAATATGATAAAAAGTTATTGTCTTGCTAATTCATACTGATTTTAGAAATATGATTGATAGCCAACCACCTTCGTCTGTTTTCTTCTGATTCCGCAATATTTTTGATATTATCAAATAAATTTAAAATAATAAAATAACGTAGTTGGTTCAAAGTTCGCATTTCAAATAACTGTTTTGATAATCTATATACATAAGTCTCTGTGGCCTGTGCGTGTTCAATCGTAGATCATACATGCCTACTTACATAATCTAAACGGTAAATTGTTATGAGTGCCAATTACACTGTACAGTTAAGATAAATCGCTCTGGAAACATTAAGAAGTACAATCAGTAAGTAATGACTTGAGTTTAGTGTCAGCTGGTTTAATAGTTTGCATCAACAACTGTATCTATAGTTATGTCCCAGCTTCTAATGTTGTCAAGTTTTTGGTGTATTACCTTACCAATTCACAATAATCCAATTTGCGATTAACCAGCGGACACCTGCAGCCACTTTACTCGGTAAATTTATTAGATTAAAATGTAAGCCTAAATGGATTTGGTTACGCCGGCTGGTTTTAGAGTCACGCCGACTAGCTGCGCGCTGGCCGTCAGCGTCGATGTCGAAATGTATGCGGCGTCTGCGCTGAGCGGTCAGCGAGAATATACGAACCCCGAGTTTAATTTTGTCGTTTCTTCTCAGCCAGTTAGGATATTATGTCGATTACAGTGTTCTTAAAAAATAAGACTAAGTGATGATACATCCTACTTAAAGAATAAGTGATTTCATGTCATTGCATACAATAGCTATAACCAATTTAGGTACCTATTGACCCATCAGCGCCGCCCAGCCTGTTGAACCAGCCTTACCTTTATGTTATAAAAGCTTATGATTGCTCTGACATTAGAATGTTCATCCATAGAAAATGCGCATTGTAACTGCATAAAGATTGTACGTCTTTTAAATAAAAACGAGAATAATGCTAAATTACACCTCGTAATTGAAGCTATTTAGCCTCATTTTTAGTAAATAAAATTTATTGGCTTAATAATTACGGTAAATTACCGGTTTGCAGAGGTCATTTTAGTATATTTCATTGTTTTAGAGGTACTCATGTAGGTGTACCTTTTTCATTAGTCATAAAGCCTTGACCGCCTCTGATGAGTTATTATCGTATTTTGTTCATAAAACATAATATTCATGTCAATATTATTGTAATATGAAGCATTATGCAACATTTGGGAGCGGTAAGGTGGTGTGGTGTGTATTTGGGGTGGGTTTACGGTAGTAAAGTGGAATAAAACACAGTAGTTATTATAAATATAATAATATTTGCTGTCAAGTCATCTGTTTACAAATGAACAATTGGTTCGTCAACATTGTAACACTATCACCTTGACGGTTCTATTTACACAATACATGGTGTACTTGTTAAGAGATCTGTGAGACGCGGGTCGCGCGGCGGGCACTAAAACGTGTCCGCAGTGCGGGCTGCTGCTGCGGCTGCTACACGTGGTGGTCGCGCAGCCAGGCGCGGAAGCGGTCGCGGCGGCGCGCGTGCAGCGCGGCGTGCGAGGCGCGCGCGGCCGCCAGCGCGCCGCGGCGGCACAGCTGCAGCGCGCGGCGCGGGGCGGCGGGCTCGGCCGGCAGCAGGCGCGGCGGCTTGCGGCGGTGCGCGGGCGCGGCCGGCGCGGCGGCGCGCAGCGAGTGCGCGTTGTGCGAGTAGCCGCCCGCCCGCGCGCGCGCGTTGCGCACCAGGAACACGGGCTTGGCGGGCGCGGGCGCGGCGCGGCGCGCGCGGTAGGCGGGCGGCGAGGCGCGCCCGCTGCCCGCCGCGTCCAGCAGCTCGAAGCTGACGCGGCAGTCGTCGCCGCCGTACAGCTTGACGAGGAACACGGAGTGGTCGTGGCGCAGCAGGCGGGCGGCGCGGCGCACGTAGGCGAGCGGGCCGCGCATGCCGCCGCGCGCCGCCAGCTCGGCCGCGCGCATGGACCAGGGCTCGGCCACGCAGTGCTGCAGCTGGCGCACGGCGATGCTGACCAGCTTGTCCAGCGTGTAGGCGGGGTAGGCCTTGATGCCCAGCATCTCGCGCGCCGCGTCCTCGTAGGCGGGCGCGTCCATGTTGCCGTCCAGCACGGCGCGCACCAGGTCCAGCAGCACGTCGTAGTACTGCGCGGGCGTGTCGGCGGGCGCGGCGGCGGGCTGCAGGCGCAGCGCGCTGGCCACGGGCGCGGCGCGGGAGGCGGCCTGCGCGGCGGCGGCGCGGCGCGCGGCCCCCAGGCGCTGGCACAGCGCGCCGTGCACGCGCAGGAACAGGTACCACGACGTCGTGCACACGAAGCGGGCCTCCTGCAGGGGGGAGGGACACGTTACTAAAGCTTTCTCTACACTCTACAGCACTCGTCACAATGGGCTTGTGATACGAGACTCAGATATCAAATATATCAACCACAGCAATTCTGAAACCTCAACCTATTACAAGAATTTTATCATCATTTACTCGTATCACGCACAAAAACATGAATTTAGTTTTATCACACGTAAATTATCAAGACTCACATTAGGCGGATGGTCTCTGTAGTCGTCCTCGATGTCCTGCGGCTCCGCTTTAATCTCAGTCTTCATGGACATCTCCTCGTTACTACTCGTGCGCTTCACACTGTTCGCCGATGCATTCGAACCATCTAACAAATACACAAAAAAGGTTCAGTAACATTTCTTGAATTCAGATTATGTCTGTAACATAGTCGTAGAAAATAAAATGCTATAAATTAAAACTAGTTCTTCTTTTAGTTAAAGGTAACAAGACAAGGGTCAGGTATTCATGCATTAGCGGGCATAAAAGATTAAAATATCAACTATGTACTACCACTCAACTTGTAAAAATCTTTTAATATTATATACTTTTCAGCAAGCTTAAGACAAATTACGTAATTCTTGGTGCAAGCAAGCCATAACACATTTTGTCACTGGATTTAACATATACGCGACTCTAGGGTATGATTATAGTTTAGGTGTAATTTATAGAGACTTCAGTGGAAGGCAGCATGCGGGATCACCACAGACATTCTGTCTAATTGCACATCGCATGTTTTTACATCATTGTCTCACATTATAATACAAAACATACAATATTCTATTTTAATGTTACGTTTCTTACCTTTGCTATCTGTGTTGTTATTGTTCTTGGGTTTGTTTTCCTTATTTTTATTGTTTTTACCGCTTTTGTCCGACGCGTTGTCTGATTCCGACGACTGTTGACAAATTTATACTTACATTAGTATTACGAAAATAAAGACCAACAAAGATATCTAGGTGAACGTAAAGTAGCCAGACTGAACACCAAATTTAGAGTCATTAAGTAAATTGTTTGGTGATTATTTATAGAGACTTCAGTAGGAAGGCAGCATGCGGTATCACCACTGACATTCTGTCAAAAGCACATCGCACGGTTTGTCATCATTGTCTCAATGAATAGATATGAATATCCACAAAAAAACTACCATTTACATTGATATAATGAAAATAAATATATAATTTAGATCAGATACTCGGTTGTTCCATATAAAATATAACATTCGTCCGAATCCATTCAGGTTTATCATTTTAGGAAGACCATAATTAATTACTTGTATGTCGAGAGTCAAACTAACGCCATACATTACTTGTTGGCGAGCTCCCCTACTACGTAACAGTATATAAAGATGCTTACCTCTTGTTTCTCTTGTTTCACAGCATTGCTGTTCTTGTCATCTTGTCCCTCGCCGCTCGGACTGCCCGGACTCGCGGCGTCATCCTTATCTTCTGGACGAACAAGCAAGTGGTTAGTTTAATTATTTATTCATTGTATTTTAAAGATGATGATTTTTCAGGAAAGTTTCAGTTAGTTAATAGAGACTTCAGTAGGAAGGCAGCATGCGGTATCACCACTGACACTCTGTCAAAAGCACATCGCACGGTTTGTCATCATTGTCTCATATGTTTGTTGCCTTCGGAATAATTATTTATTTTATTGCTTTATTTATTTATTTATTTAATAATTTATGTACACACAAAAAAAATAAAGAAAAACACAAAATTACAAAATAGGATGTACAAGGGTGCTGCTTATTTCTAAAGAAATCTCTACCAGCAGACCCGCGTATTGTATTAGATTACTTTATCGTATTGTATTAGATTTTAATTACGAGCCACAAGTACGTCTTGAATAAATTTTTACCACAATGTACCACAATGTATACACACCAAAAACTTTAGTTTTATATTTTTACAGATGCAAGGTTGACTTTTTTGCTGGACTATTCCACTATACTCATCGAAGCCAGTTAGAATATGTGGAGTTCAGCTCAATAAATACTAGGTAATAGGATAAATACAGCTCAAAAAATAATTGGCATGTAAAAGTGACATAATTCATCCTAGTTTCTTTTAAGGTTGACAAATGACTACTTTAGAACCATTATTAACAAGTAATAATTTCGAGAACATGAATATAAAATGGTTACTTATTAAATGGATTTTCTTTATGAAAAGTTCGAGCTAACCTAATAATTTTTAATAAGTTAGAATTATATATTTAATTATTTACATACTTGACATATTACTACTTGAGAACCATTATTACTAAGTAGGTATAGTTATAACATCTTTGACACATACCTTCATCCCTCTCATCATCAGATAACGGCTGCCTGGGATGTGCGAACAGGTCTGGCAGGAAGTGCCGCAGCAGTTGCTTGATGCGACGCTTCTCCGCCTTCTGTATCGCGGTCTGCCGCCGCGCGTGGTGGATTAGCAGCTCCGCTGTGTCGCGTAGGATCTTTATTGCTGCGTGGAAGAACAAATATTGATTTAATTATCTAAGTTTAAGGTCTTGAGAAACTAAAGTATCTTAGGATAATATCAACTTCCTAATAAATACTTTAAATGTTTTGGTGTTTGCTACTCTTTTATGTGTCTCATATTATATGCTATTAAACTAGAACATAATCTAGGGTAGGTTATTGCGGAGCGAAGCTATAATTGCTGTTTTCGTTGCTTTTAAGTTTACAGTATTGTTTGCTTAAATTGTTCAATAAATTAAAAAACACATTCAAGTAGTCGGATACCAACACTTACTATTAAAACGAATACTCATACTTTGTAACAATGTAAGCAATTACGGAAAAGCCAAAAGAAGTCGATGAAAACTTAGAATTAGATTTTAATAGGTGTAATTATTTAGAAACAGCAGTACAATCGATCAGGAAATGTGTCGGTATGTAATTACAGAGTTATTTACGGAAGGAACATAGTTATTATAAATTATTCATTATCTTGTTGTTAGTTGTTAAGTTTCGTAAACAGACGATCGCTTTTTCGATCCCTTATTTACTACAAGCATTTAATGGATATGATTTTTTAAGTTATAGAGACTTCAGTAGGAAGGCAGCATGCGGTATCACCACTGACACTCTGTCAAAAGCACATCGCACGGTTTGTCATCATTGTCTCATAACTTTTGTAATGTTCAAATTAAATAAATTTTGATGTGATTAAAGACTAAAAAGTATTATTCTAAACCTATGGAACAAGGCGACACTTAGAGATACAATTCGAGTAGCCTTTGTTTTGCTTAATTCTGTGGAATGTGTGTACTTTTTCTAATGGAATTGTGAATAATCTTATTTATTTACCCTATACTGCTAGTCAGAGGTCTATAATAGTAATGGAATTGGCCACATTAAATTACGTCGATTTTAATTATTTACTTTTCATATTGTACAGAACAGTCAACAGTTTAACCTAGTGCTATCATTTTATTCTTTCAATAATCACATCTATTACACGGAGCTTTTTTAAAGATTTTTGCTAACAAATTCCGACGCAGAAACAAAAAGATAAATTTTTTGATCATATTAGTATATTATAATTAGTTTCTTACCTTCCTGTCGGCTCTGCATCTCATAGTTGATGACGACGTGCGGCCCCTGCCGTCGCGCTGCGAACGCGGCTTCCACCTCGTTGAACAGCGACTTCGACCGCATCGCCTTCAAGTCATTTTGCTTAAAGTTGATTCCTTGGTGGTCTAAAGACTTCAAATAGTATTTCTCATTTTGTTCTCGCCATTGTTTGTTGAAACCCTGTTGAAATAAGTTGAATTAGTGATTTTTGTTGATGTTTGGAATATTTTAATTATTTAAATAGTTTTTATGGTAATAGAGACTTCAGTAGGAAGGCAGCATGCGGTATCACCACTGACATTCTGTCGAAAGCACATCGCACGGTTTGTCATCATTGTCTCAATAGCAAACTAGATTTAGGAAAAAAATCTAGAGTATGAATAACATACAAATACAATCTAGTTACACAATGCGTATGGTATCGTTTAGAAGATGCCATTATACATCCGAAGTATTGCTTTGTAATATGTTAATAAAATAATTATTCTTTAATCTGAATTAAAATCACAAGAATTACATTTATTCTTATAACTGTACATTTTTGCGCAATATCTAACCCACCTAAGCACTGATTTTCAAAGGACTATTTCTCCCACTAATGTTGTTTTTTTCCTTCGATTATTAGCTTCTATACCACTACATCCCTACTAATATTATAAATGCCAAAGTAACTCTGTCGGTCTGTCTGTTACGCTTTCACGTCAAAACCACTGAACTGATTTTAATGAAATTTGGTACAGAGATAGAGTTGACCTTGAGAAGGAACATAGGGTAGTTTTTATCCCGGACTTTGAAGAGTTCTCTTGAAAACGCGATTAAACCGACCTCGACGCGGGCGTAAAGCTAGTACACAATAAAGAGTGAATGTTACCTTCTGCGCCTCCCGCCACTCGTCCTCCTTGGCCTTAAGCCGCCGCAACACGACGGGAACAGCGACGACGGGGTTCTTCTTGAGCCCGGCGATGATGTCCACCGCCTGTAAACAGACGACTGTAATCACATCGGCCGGTAACTTGCAGGGTAGCGGTGTACATACATGGTGATGATTTAACTGACTTTTGAGCTTGTTTTGAACCCCCGAATATAGAATAAAACCTTATTTAAACTTTTCAAATTTGTATAGCTCCCAAATTGAATACTGATATAATATTGTTTATTTGTAACAGATCAATATGATGAGAGCAGATACACTGGAATAAGAATTTATTTTCTTGGTGCAATAGTATTTTCGGGGGTATAATTAAATTGTAGATAATAGAGACTTCAGTAGGAAGGCAGCATGCGGTATCACCACTGACACTCTGTCGAAAGCACATCGCACGGTTTGTCATCATTGTCTCAATTACAATTTACTTTAGACAAATTATAACCATTATTATCACTTAATGAAGATGTTGAACTATCTCAAGTTGTATTTTAACTTATTAGACTTTCATCGATTCATCAAAGTTAAATTAACACCATGTACAAACTAATAGGCTTTATATACTGAACTACTAAGCTTATGTTTGCATTTATTGCTATATGTAAGTGTGCTCTTGCTTATAAAGTTGATAGTTTAAATCAGGTATCATTCTATGTGAACACTCAACTTTTAAATCAACACGAAATACTGTTTCCAAGTTTACGTGTAATTTATATTTAAATATTTTCTTATCCATTCTTTATCACAATGTCATAGATTTAGCTTAAATATAGTTTAACTGAATTTAAGTGCAAACTTCTGTATTTAGTTATTTGTTTTAGCATGAGCATACATACATAGCATATTTTACTGTGCATATAACTAACCATAACCACTTAAAACTAACTAAAACTAAATATAAAGGAGCATAGACAAAGGCATGCAATGCTGTGTATAAAATAATATAATTGCGGAATAAAATAGCAGACTGTCTTTATAGTAGTGATATAATAAATAGCAAAAAAAAACAACTAGCCCTCAACTGCTAATTAAAAAACGATCATACCACAAAACTGTATAAGCCCAGAACCTAATCTAAATCTGATTATAGACTTTTCTCTATGGTTAATCCTCAGAAAAGTATCCTAAATTAATCTATTAATCTTCTCTAGACTGATCTATTCCGTTTTATCAAACAAAAAAAAATACCAAAACCCCAAATTCAAAGCTTTAAAAATGAACTGAATATTTTCCTTCAGAATATTTTCCTAGACATAAAAAACTACAAATACTTTTTCACCCAACTATCTCCCAAACCTAACCTTTCTACATCCTCCCTAACCTCCCTATGACACATTTGATACTTGCCAAGTTTCTTATCCTCCAAAACTTCCTAAGCATACAAAGCTACAACAACCTCTTTCGATTTCCACCCCAGAATCACCTACCCCCTACATCCACCCTAATCTCCTACGATATAAACACATTTGATTACTATCTTATTGAATCATCGTAGAAGCTTGTTCTACAGCCTGCTACTAGCACAGCATGCCTACAGGTCCGACTCGATCGTACCACCTTATCACCGTATATCCTGCGCAGCGCCCGCTGGTGGATGGTGGGCGAGTGTCCGCCGAGGCAGTCGTCCAGTCGGTACTTGGCCGCGTCTTCTGCAGTCATGCGTGATAACTTCTTCTGGACGCCTTCGAGGACACGGATTGTTGACGCGTTCGTTTCTATCACGACGTCCAGCTGGAAATAAATGGAGGATTGTTATTTACTTCTTTTATTTATATATTGTCAATTGTCTATAATATCGTATAGAATTTAGTTGTAACAGTGACAGTATCAGACGCTCTCGCATCCTGTTAATATTGTTTTGAAATTACAACTAAGCCGAGCTTTACATACAACAAATTAATTGGTTGTAATTGTTTGTTTCAACTCCATTAGCTTTGAAGCCATTTCACAAGCTATATTAAGATTGTTAGAATTAGCTGAATATTTTTTTCATGAACCTTGGACAACTAATTTCACCTGAGTTACCCAGAGTAAATACCATATTCTTGTACAAATTTTAATATGATACATACCTCAAACCTCTCATCCTCGCACCGATAGATGTACTCCTCGTATTGCGTTTTCCGTGACGTCACGAACGTCGAGTCCTCGCTCCAAGTAGGGAATGACACCCATGTGTCGTTGAGTACCTGGTATAGAATATAAGATTAGTAAGATAATATGAGTTGTACAGATAGTCGCAGTTTGTTTAAACCCTATGGTAATTAGAGGTTATAATTGAGAATAAATTACAAGGAACTGTTAATGACTTGTCATTGCAATGTTATTGGTACATATTATAGCTGTTGAAAGTTAGAATAAATTGTTTATTTAAATTCTGGTTATGTAATGCATACATCAACCACTTGAAATAATTTTCGTTTATACTGCAACTTTAGTAACTTGTGTAACTGTATCTCCAAATAACCCTAGTTATGTTCTTTTCTATAAGGATGGATATATAATGAGGTGTTGGTATTGACCTCCTTGCAGAGCGGCGTCCGGCCGGAGCAGCGTCGGGCGGCGGCCTCGCGCGGCAGGGCGCAGTACGACGTGCCCAGCCGCTTGCACGTCGTCAGGTCTGCGGGACAGTACACCAATCAGAACATCTGCCACTAAGTGGTTATATCATTCAATATATGTATAGAAAAATTGCTTATTGCGAAAGCCCTTGCTATATAAGAAATAAGAACCTATAGATGGTCAAACGCAAAATTGTGTTTTCGACGAACAGAGGTCTACAGACAACTATGGAATTTGCTTTTTGCAGTGTCCTATGGGGTCTATAATTGTAGCTAGCTTTAAGATATGTAAAAGTTACATTATGGAATGCAAATAAAGATATTATATAAACATAAATGTTGCTTATTATTATAGATGGTCTTCAAATCTGTTCTGTCCTAGTTAATGTGCTTTCTATGAATGTGTATTTCCTTACCTATATCCATAGCGGCATCTCCCTGCGGTCGCTCGTGTCGTAGCTGTGCTCCCAGCGCGCCTACGGGCTCGTAGCGCAGCCGCTCGGGGCCTACGCCGCCCGTCGGTACCGGCACACAGCTTGTAGCACCCAGACCGCAGCTGTTGTAACCTAGGAGACGAAAAAAAAGGCTTTAGTTTAACTAAAACAGAGAATATTCATATTGCAAATTCACTGTAACTCTTAAGTCACGTTGGTATAATAATATTAAAGTGTTGAAGAAGCGATTTTTGACGTTTAATTATTTGTTTGTTTCTCGTTTTAGCTTCTTTTAATACGTAGCCATGTGTTCGATACTTGCGCTAAAAGTTTCATGATGGATCAATTGTAAAAACTGTGTATCAAAAAGCAATCAGTAAATGAGTGTTGTTGTAGGTTACGCAGGCAGTACATACCGGAGTGCAGCGTGTTGGCGGGCGCGGGCGGCTCGGGCGGGCCGAGGAAGTCCGCCAGCCACTTGTGCAGCTCGGGGTGGCGCACCAGGAACGGCTCCGTCACGCACAGCAGCTCCGACGACGAGATGATCTCGTTCGTGAACAGCAGCAGGCATCTGCGGGTACACGGTTACATTACTATCATATAATCTTAGGATTCAGGTTAGATTACTACTGGTAAAAAGACAGAGCTGCCAAAATTCTTGAGCAATTTACTTACGCATTACTAACTTATGGACTTTCTTGGCCGCTCTCCTCCATAAGAATGACACTTTGGAACCATGCACCTAGTCATTATTGTAACTTAAAAGAGCCTGGAAAACAGCCTAACTAGACGGAAATCTGTTCTTTTCCCTAAATAGCAAGTTCTGGCTGTGAATACTTACTTCAAGAAGTTATCATAGACATGCTGCGACCGTAGCGCCTTCCTAGCCCTGTCGAAGAAGTTGAACTCGTGCACGGTGGCCAGCTTGGAGGCCTCCGCGTACGACACGTCGCGCACCGTGGGGCCCGTGAGACCCGACAGGCGGGACTTCTTGGCGGGCGGGGCGCCCACAGCTGCTGGAGAGAGAGAGACGTATTAATGTGATAATCAGGTTAGCTAGTGTTATATTTGACCTATAAGTGACTCGCGAACTTATCGGTAAATAAATACTAAATATAATAAATAAATGCGGACAACATTACGTTTCTGAAACCAAAGTAAATTGCTAAAGCACTTATGTTATGGAATTCTGATACAACGAAGGTACTACAAACACCCGAAACCCGAGACAATGTAGAAATGTGAATTTTTACATTGACCCGACCAGGGATCGAACCCGGGACCTCAGAGCTAGCGAAACTATGAAACCGGTGCGTACGCTCTCGACCGCAGAGGTGGCCAGTGGCCTCTAACATCTATGACAGATGATTGAAACAGAAGCCGTGTTAGTTTATCTGATTTTGGCACTTGCGATGATGGCTAACAAGGCCTATACGGAACTACTTCCGGCACTCATAGAAATTTAATCTCATAGACTCAGGATAAGCAGTCGCGGATTACACAAATGATCCGACATGTTGATCGAACCCGCGCCACATTGTGCACTTTGGGTTTAGCGTGATGACCTTTACCACTCGTCTATTCATTTGACTCACCAATCTGGCTGGAGGAGGTGAAGCTGGGCGACCTCTTGAGATGGTGATGTTGCTGCGGCGGCGCCGTCACTGTGCTGGACGCCGAGCTGCTGTGCTTCGGCAACTGGTGGGTGTAACATCATACTTACTGTTAGCTAATGTTATGTGGGTAATAGTAACATAGTTTAGGATAGAGAGGTAATTGTGTGAACTGTTTTTCTGCTGACAAATATGAAGCAACAATAAAGACAATATGTGATTGACAACAGTTTGCGCCTCTTTCAAGTGGTTCAACTGTTCTGATAATTCTGTATATTGTTAACCAGTATTTAAATTAGTTTTATTTGAAAAGTATACTCATTATAATATACTTGTCATACAAATAGACACTGTTAACGAATTCATCATGTTTGCCAGCAGGAAAATAGTTTTAAAATTAATTATTGAGACTTCAGTGGAAGGCAGCATGCGGGATCACCACAGACATTCTGTCTAATTGCACATCGCATGTTTTTACATCATTGTCTCTGTTAATTAAACTATGATTTCTTTGACCATAATTTGGAATATGCATAGACAAACCAAGTACAATACAACCGTAAATACTTAGCTTGTTCTTACTTTACATTGAAATAAATAATATTTAACCAATTTGAAAATTCAGATATTTCAACTAACTTTCACATGTTTATGTGCATTTAAAGAGGGTTTAAGGAATGTATATAATCAGCTGCTACAGCAAGTAAGTGCCTTTTTGCGAGATGGTCACTTATTTGTCATACCATGGGGTAGCATGCAGTTTGGCTCATTTTAGGGGGTTTTAAGTGAAAAGCCTTGCAATAGGATAGGACATTCACTTTACATTCCATATATCTAGGTAAAACATTCATATAAACTACAAAAGGGGGTACTTAACATTGCCAAGACATTTAAATAACATTACAGACACACCTATCGCGAGTTTCGAAGATAAAAATGAATCACCTACTCCAAGTATGAATCTAAGACTTGGTCACATGCATATCCAAGTGTTGTTAAAAACAATCCGATAACAAACGTGTTTGATTTGTTTATCTGATAAGCACTGTATGCGCAGATTACAACTGTTTTGGTTTTACCAAAATTGATAATGTGGTTTTACTTGGAATATAGTAAATTTCCGTTTTACATTCAAATGTTATTTCGTAAAGTTTTATGATACTTCAGTGGAACAATTTTTAGTTGCAAAATGAAATGCATTATGTGTTAATTAAAACTGTTATTAGTATTTCCTATTTTAAAATGTAATATAATGGTCACTACCAATAAATTAATGGAGATGCTTTGTACTTTGAAAGAAATAAACGTCTAGTACTTGTAACTTAAATCACA
>NW_020799842.1:0-39637 GCF_003590095.1 Trichoplusia ni
AACATGGCCCCCTATATTCTATGTAGTAGAATAACACTTGCCCTTAAATACAAGCAACATGAAATGTCAAGCGGAACATCTCTATGGGGATCTTTACATTTCATTATAGTGTGTAACTCCTAACTCCATTGTTGGCAACCTATTCACACTATGGAAGTTTCTCTACATTAAGATCATATGCAACGTACGCCATTGCCCTCACGACCGCGTAACAAGTAGCTGTATTGAGAAACAGCTGATCTTTATAACAATTTGGCAACCGTATCTAACGTAAGCGGACCGAATTATTTTTTAACCGTAGCTGCAGCGAGACTGGTGTTATGATAGTTATGTAAGGGTGGCCGCGGCTCGTGACGTGCTGCACAGCGCCACGCGCCGCACGCCTGTCACGTGGCCATGGATATTTATTTTATTTTTGACACAATCTGTTTGCGGCAAAACATAGAAGCAAGTACTAAAGAGATAGTCATGTAGCATTTTCTCGTCATGTCATTCAGTCTCATGATACCAAAATCTTTTTTGCTCTTTTACAGGGATTTCCAGACAACCCTACAAGTAGAAAGGTATATTTTTTTGTATTCTACGAATTTCTTATGACCACAAAAAATAAATTTTTGAAACCCTCTTTTCTGACTGAAAGTCAGTGGAGTGGCTCACCGTAGTTAACGTGTTTATTGATTTCAGTGCTGGCGTTCAGTCTGGATATTCAAAATTCCATGATATAGCATGTCAGAAAGTAAACATAGTAGACATTATATGCGTGGCCGTCGCTTTCACTGTGATGGTGATGCTCGTAGCTCAGATTTGCAAAATGGTGACTGGAGGAGGGGCGACAAACGGTCGGCCCGAGGCGCGCCCCGGCAGAGGCGCGGAACGACGCTCTGGAGCCCGGCCCGAGAGGCGCCCGCGACGCGCGTCCCGCTGAACCCTACCCAGGTACACACGTGACGAGCTCCGGCCGTCTGGGACCATGGTACCAATCCAATCTCCTTCATACAATCATTCGTCGCTTTATTATGTCAACAGTTGAGGCAGAAATACCTTTCTGCTGCCGACTTATCTCGCGCATCATTGACAGGCATGCCCTGTTCGGAAGAATGTTTTACAGAAGATTTAGAACGCCTTGATTCCTCGTGAGTAGTTCCTTCGCCAGTATAATTATGCTCAATTGTAACACAGGCAATGAACAAGTAGCTACTGTAGCTAGACTTGAAAACATCTGCTCCTCTGCCAAGTGTTATTTCTACAAACGTTGAAGTCAATTGATATAATTATTATTGGTAATGCGGAAACTGCCTTACACTTGGCTAGAAGAGCAGGCATGAGTACAATGAGGAGATATATTATGTAGTTTAATATTTTTTAATTTCCGTTCCGAATCGACGTAACGTTTAAGAATTCACCTGGTATTTATTTGATTTCAGTTTGAGCTTTCAGTCTGGATTTTCAAAATTCACTGATATTGGATGTGAGGAAGTAGACATATTGGACATATTCTGTGTAGCCATTGCTTTTACCGTAGTGCTGGTGGTCCTAGCTCGTCTTTGTAAGATAGTGACTGGAAGAGGGGCGTCGAGCGCAAGCAGCCGCCCGGAGAGACGTGACTCGAGGCGAACTACATATTAGGTTTTGAAAGATGAGGTAAACACTATGCGAGCTACTGGTCATCCATTTAGGGCCCCTTATACATAGCGCTCTCCACTGATTTCATGAAATAATGAATAACTCTGGCCATAGGTACTAATTACTTACTTAATTCTATTATATTATCTCATCATTTTCTAACTCTAGGTAGTCTAGGTACTGTCGATAGTAATATTAGGTAATGTGTACCTATCGTGGAGTGACGAGGTTCATATTTTCGTTATTTTTTTCGTTTCGTTGGTCAGAAACTTTTTATCTCCTTGTAAGAAAATTCTAAAGGCATTAAATTTATTTCAGTGCGAAACTTCAAACTGGCATGTCAAGAATCTCTGGCATTGCATGCCAGGACGTGAACATCGTGGATATATTATGTATCGCCATGGCTTTCACCGTGCTGGTGATGCTGGTGGCTCAGCTCGGCAGGATGCTGACATCGTGCTGGGAGCAGGAGGTCGAGGCGCTGCCCGAGAGCCAACCCGAGAGGAGCGTCGTGAGACGTCCAGAGAGGCGCCCCGAGCGGCGTCCCAGATGCCCTTCAAGGTGATGATCGAAGCAATAGTCCGCAAACGCCTCAAAAGCCTCAACTTTTGAGGCCATTTCTTCTAATTTGCGGCGACAAACATACTGAGTAGTTACCGGTACAGGTCCTCTATATACGAGACTCCGCTGGACCTTGAGGAATGGGACCTGGCACACACTCCGTGTCGTAACGCTCGTGTGTACTTTAGCTAAAACACTCGATCACGCAACCGCCGGCACTGAAGGACGCCCGGTCAAATCATACGTTTATTAAGTAAACGCAGATTATTTAAAAAGCTTCTTCAAATAATATTTGAGTTAACCATTCGCACGTTTCATTTAACAGGTTTTGATACGTCCTACAAAATAATAAAGGATAGGTATATAATAAAGCAGACTTGGGCACAAAATGTAATACTGTTAATGTTTTCATGTGATATTACTTTTCGATGTGAATTGATACATATAGTCTGAAGCAACCGAATCCTGTTAAATGTTGGAAGTTCCATCCACTGTTTAAGTATTTGTAAGTTTTAACGAAGTTTTTTTTTCAGATGTCCCAAATCTTAAATGTTTATTACTGAAATGGCATTTCTCGAGAGACATATTATTTAAACACGAGTGCAAGCGTCAAATACGAATAAAGGTAATTGTTTTAATACAGATTATACTATCATCAGACAACATCTATATAGACTTGACAAATTTGCCAACAGCTGAAAGTGTATTTAAAAGAAGTCGTTGTAACACGAACGGAAGCTTTTAAATACTCGTACTGTTTACTTGTAGGATGACGGGCCGGAGGCGAATATGGAACATACAGCCACTAGAAGACACGCGAGCACTATCGCAGAAGCACTACCTAATCGTTTTGATTGGACTCGCAATCATATTTATGTTTCAGCAAGACGATTGCATCGAATTTTATAAAAAATAACTTATTTTCATGTACAATATCAATGTTATTAATTTATATTTGGTGGTTTCATTTTATATAGTTTGAGGTGAGCGAGCATGCAATACAAGATGTAAAATAGCTTGCATTAATAGCACTGATATGTGTATAATGACCGCGGCTAACAAGCCGTGGAGAGCCCCGGCTCGCGGCTGCGGGCTGGCCTCATAGGAAAGTAACTGGCAGCTACTTACTGTGATGCAACCGTCCGCAATCTTAACCAGTCTGTTTATTTAGGCTTCATTCAATTGTCTGCGTGACCTAGAACGTGACCCTGTGATACACTTTTAATGTTCACTTAAGTCATAACCGAATTAAAGCTTAGTGCATTCGTATACAATCAAATACTTTGTATTACTGAATCATGAAAATAACTTTTGTAGCAGTTCATAGTTCACTTAGAATAACTTGGACGTTATGCTGATATTGATTTACTTCACCAACCTAATGCGACAGTTATGTAGTTTATAGTTCTTAGTAAAAATGTGACAAAAACACACGAAATAATTACTTAAGTTGCGTTTGTTGATAACCTTGACCAGATGAGAGAATGGCTTTCGTTTGGTGTCGCTTGCGGAGATTAAGCGCAGATAACCCGCGCGAGACTGATGCCGAGTCGAATGATTTCGTGTGATTATTTGAAAAAAAAAGTTTGTTGTGGATTAAACAAATTACTGTTACAGTAAAAGAACAGCTCATTCGCATTCAAAACGTTTTTGCGTTACATTTTTTTTTTAACTCGCATGCATATATATTACGCACGTCATATTTGTTTAAGTAATATTTCAGCGAGTACAATTAGGTACATTTTTTTTAATATTTATGCGAAATAAAGAACTATCTAGGTTATCGGACGTCGAAATAATATTAATAAGACGGCGTTTAAGGTTCTTATAATAAATGAATGTGGGTCAGTGTGGTCGCAGCGCCTTTTGCATGACATAAGTGTGTGGTAACGCGTCCGTTCAGCTGCAGCTTATCTACATCTTGCTTTACTCCGTTATGATTACATATCACTATCTCTTTCTACCTTACTGAGTAAAAGCTATTGTTTTCAGTCGTACCTATAATTGTTTCACGCAGAGTTATGACATTGTTATCGAAGTATCTTTCTGCCAATCATTTCTAAACATGAAAAAAGAATTAGCAATTTAAATGAGGTTTCTTAAAAATGTTTGCGGCTTTATTCTTGTTTACACAATCAAACATTTCAAGTTGAATTAATAATACTGATCATATGGATTTAAAATATGAAGATTTACTCAGCGATGACTAATTTCTAAAATCAATACCATCTCCGCCATATCACACATTTTATAACCCTCAAAGATTGCTTGTGTCATTGTTTATTTTGAGCTTCATAAAAATACATTTAATTAGATGTTAGGTACCTATGAAGACAAATCATTTTAAATAGTTATTTGAGTTGACAATCAGAACATTACAGAAAGTTTTACATGTGTGTTACAATGTTTTATCTGTGTTTAGCCATTGTCAATGCCGTCTGTTCACCGTAACAGCTCTTCTTACGATGCTAACTTTATGCCTGCTGTACCTAATTTTGCAGAGCAGACGACGATTCTCAGGGTGCAAAGAGATTATAAAAGAAACTTAGCACGATTTCGTTAATGATTTAATAACTCTAAAATTTCTGCGATCAATGTAGAGTCCAAGCAGTAATCGCAGTACCTCATCATTCTTCAATCTTATTAAAAACAATTCATATTTTTGATACTAACGAAAACTGTTGAATGATGGAACCTAATTACTTATTTTTTATTATATATTTCAGCGGAAACGAAAGTTTATTCTACTTTACTGGTAAAAGAACGTTTTGCTATTTGAAGGAGACCCATATGCTACTAAAATCCATTCGTTTTTGGTATCTTTGGTTCTAATCAGAAACTCCTACTGAGACTAATTACGCTCGTGAAATAATTGCAGCAAATGATGTTACAGTTTATATAACTAGCAAACTGCCAGTAAATTATACTTCACTTAATTTGTAACGAGTGTCTTCTTTTCTTACGAAACCTTCTCATTCACAAAATGTGCACTCAGGTTTCTTGTGGAATGTTCAATATTATATGGTAAACTAACTTCGATTTAAGAAGTGGCTTTTCATTTGAATGCACCGAAGGCTTGGGCATTGATCACCACGCCAGCTGCCTGGGTATTGGCGATTGCAGATTCCAATATTTCCTATTAGATATATTATTTTACCAAAATACCATGTCTGATGGCTCATAGCTAGCCCAGCTATGACAGCGGTACCGCTGCTAATATGATATTAATTGTACTTGTTACGTGACACGTTTGTCCCAAACTGTTGCGAGTTTTTCAACAACGGCGTATAATTTATCTGCGATTTTGGTACGCAGAGATGACCTTAATCGACTTACTACGATTTTCGTTAGTTATACAATAGCTGCAATGAACACCAAACTAAACTTTATTCAGGGAATAACAACATTTGGTGTGAAGTTTCTAATAGAAATTGTGAAAAAATAGAGTTCAGTCAGGTTTAGGTGAAGTTATAAACACAGCATTAAGTCGGCTGCTACATGCCCTATGCAGAATTGTAGCAGAGTACTAATGACTAACCAAATCATTTGGTAATTTTGGTTAGATCGTTTTGTCAGTGTTCGTAGGTTATCTAACTAAGTTGTGTGTACCTACAACGTAGATATTAATTCTTAAACTAAATTTGTTGAATGGATCATGTCGGCATGGACTTGGAGAGCAGATCAAAAATACTTACGCACTTCCAATTAATGAAAAAATGTTGGCAATCTCAGCAACATTCACTGAAAACCGCAAATATGTAGGTATGTGCGGCGGTGGAAGCGTAGTGTCGACGAGCGCAACAACCTGCGCCTGCAAGCAAAACAGCCGCGCCGGCCAGCCACAGCCAGCAGTGCCGCGCCGCGCTCGCAGCAACGCAAACGTGCCCTTAGTGATCCGATACCTAACTCCTCGCCCAACAAGTGAGTCACCTTTCTTAAACTTAATATTTATTGCGGATTTATCAGTGAATTTATCTATGCACTTTACTATTACTACGTTTTTATTCAGTTTATTGTCTTTCACTTTATCATATCAGTATATTTTTATTGATATTTAAATATTGTGTTTTTTTATGATCATTGGATTGTCATTTATTCCGCCCATGTAAGTGTTTTATTTATTCAATTTTATACCATTAAAATGATTTTTTATATATAAAATGATTTATACATTTTTATACAATTTCTAGATTCATATACTTTTAAGCTAAGCGAATGTCCTCACAGTTATTGCGCGAATGTTGTCTTCGAATGGTTTTTAATTAATATGTGCTGATCATACTCTAATAACGGTTTACGACAAGTCGTAAAAGCTGGATCGCTCTCTCTATGTTCCCCGTAACACATTTATCCTTAATGGTCTTAAGTTCTTATGTGAACTATACTTAGGTCAACTTACTTAGGTCATTTCAAAAAATTGTGACAAAGTGAAAGATATATTTTGATTACAAAGACTTGTGCCCGTAGAGACTGATAGCTCCAATATTTGAATGATAAATAACGTTTTCTAAGATGTTAGATCTGCCTTACTCTATCTACGAATTTATCCCCTACAGAATGTGTATGCCTGGGCAAAGATATGTGTTTCTTTTTTGTAATAAGACGGTTAAGTGCTTATATTCAGACGTACCCAGAATCCTAAATGCTAACTGAGGTAATAAGCCTTGGCAGGCATCTATACTTATACTAATATTATACAGAGGAAGGATTTGTTTGTTTGACACGAATAGGCTTCGAAACTACTGGACCAATTTGAAAAAATATTTTACTGTTAAGAAACTACATTATCCCTGTTGAACATAGGCTATAATTTATTTCAAAAATAATAGGGTTCCGTAAGAAAATTGCGATATTGTAAACCGATGTGTTATAACTTATAGGTACATATCTTCTAACCACGCGGACGAAGTCGCGGGCAACTGCCAGTGATTAATAAAATAACACAAAGGAAGCTAGCTAGTTACGGTCCTTTAGACCAGTAGACCTACAGGTATCCGCAAAAATATTTCTTCAATAGGTGCTTCGGAAAAGAACAAATGGATGTTTGTACCAACTAAAAGTGCTTCCCAAACGTTCAGTGGTACAATATTCTTTGACAATAACTTTTGCAACTGACAACGAACTGTTTTGACATATAGGCTAATGTTTAACAACTCTACCGTATTATGGAAAGTTATTTAATTTTCCCAACAGCTAATGTTTCACGAGCGTCATACATAGCGTAGTGTAGCTACTAATATATATACTTTAAAAGCCCTCATGATTCCGAAATGAAGTGAATAACACGTTCTTTTTTCTGAAAGATTTATGAGGAGATACATGTGGATGATCAATTAATAAACTGGTGGCAAAAGAAAAACTTAACATAGTGGACGTCGAAAGACAAAGCGTCATAAAATTTATATTGTAATACCACGTTCATGCTTACCTATTGAACAAATTCGGTTAAGTGCGAATAGACCCGTCCCGTGGCTCTGCACAAGTTGGCTATAGAACAAATCGGTTCTCTCGGTTGAGAGACCATTAATTTTGAATGTATTAATTATTATGTCTATCGCTTAGCTTCGATCTTGATGTGTTTTTCCTTAAAATGTAGAGGCAGCAGAAATACATCCTGGTACGGCCGGAAAGTCAGATCCGTTTTTACCCCTTGGGTGCGGAAACTTAAAAATAAGTATAGTATATTAATATAGAAAGAGCATTAAATTCAAGGTAACACCTAAATTCGGTGTTTGATAACAAGCCCCTTCGTTAGAATGATAATTAGTCTATTGACCGAGCACTTCTTGCTATCCGTGTTGTACGGCTTCAAAAATATAGTTTGCCTCTCTTATGGACCTACACAAGTCTCACGTCTGTTTGTATTCCTTGCCTGCAGCAATAGGCCGCGGTGTTTGTCTCAGATTGCGTCGGCACCTTATTCATATCCGAATGTGTTGTGTTGTAAGTGTAACTTCTTGTAATGTTTACACATATCTCTGTGAGACTACCAGTTTTGCTGACTTCCATATTTCAATAGAACGGGGACATTATGAGTAGTGTGTTAAGTTTGAGTAGCTCGCTTGAATACTTAAAGTGCAACCGTTTGTAAGCATTAAATTCAATGACTCTTTCGTACACACATTTTTCACCGAGTGTCTATCTTGAATACGACAGGTTTATTTTCTAGAATACCGATTATCGTAACGCACAGACAAAGGCACATAAGAAGTAGTGCGGAAAGTAATGTCAACTTAAAACTCTATAGTACCAATTGTAAAAGGTAATATTTTTTTTATGAGTTACAATTTATCTTTGTTTCCATGTCGTGTACAAGCAGTAGAGCTTGGTCAGTTTATAAGGATGTTTATATTTACATGTTATAAAATAGTGGCATCAATCGCTTTTGCTTTCTACGATCTAGGTTCTCAAATTTGTCAGTAAAAGCATGATAATTGATCAAGTGTTGAACACTTTGACACACATTACAGACGTGTGCCAATAAAGCACATGGTCGCCTCGGGCGGGCCGGGCGGGCCGGGTGAGGCGAGTGAGGCGGGCGCAGATCGTTTCACAACAAAGTCTCGGCTGACACAGTCATACCCTAATTATCTTGAAACAGCTTATGTAACACCTACAATTACTTGATTAATGAAATTATGTTACAGTGTGTGCCGCTCGATGTTAGCACATTGCTAACAATTGCAACAGCGGACGTGGCTTGATCTATACTATTGATATGTGCCAAACATACAATATTAGGTAATGTGATCTTTTGAGTTCAAAAGTTCTTTTACTACAAACATTTAAGCCTACTAATAGGTACATATTCACTGTGCTCATGATTAACAAAGTTATACGGGACTCTCTACATTTCCAAATCCCTTGGCATCGGTAATTAGTTAGTTTCAATCGATATTCATTTAGTAACCCTGAATGCAGTGTAGCTGAAGACTGGGGAATGTCTGCGCGTCCCCTCACAATCGATACCTACCCTCGCCAGACGATGCAAACATACTTAAATATAGACATACATTTTAACATGCAACTAAGAAGAATTATTCCGTAGTTATTGAGTATTTCTACCGAGAAATGATTGAAGCTCCATACAATAATGAATACTCTCAGCACTTTAAAAAAGTGTATGTCACTCCAAATACTTCTTTAAAACTTACTACAAATAAATTATACGCCATGACATAACTATTTACATTTATTAAAATAATCATTCTTGAAGACATCTTGTGCTAGATATCTTGCAATTTGAGAAGTAAATTTCGAGTAGGACTGAACATAGAGCAATCTAAAATGAAACCAATCTACTAAGATTACCGAGTTACATAATCCAAAAATCATATCGAGTCGGATCGAACGAAGATTGGCCAAGTATCGCAAGTAAGTATGGGAGACGAAACGAGCGGCAGTTGCTACACGAGGATGCAAAGTGTGTCGAAAGCTTATTGTGAAACTACGGACAGATACCGAGGATTGGTAGACTTATCATCATTATTTGATCTCAACACTTACGACCGGCGAATGGGTCACGATACATTGGCCCGACAAAAGCTTTAACCGTAATTAACTTTAACTTTAGAACTTAACTAACGGTGAATAAAATGGTACTGAAATTAACAATGAAAAAATGTGAAAAAGCACCAGCACGATAACATAGTTATCTATGTCAAAGAAGATACACATTATATCCACGCATACGAATCGCTCGTCGGTCGGCTAAGCCGAACACATTATCATAATATATAATTAATGTTAGTGGAAGTGTTACTTAATGCATAAGTTCAAGTTTACTTAATAGCACGCCTTCGCAAACGAGTGTTTCCCAAGCGGCGCGGGCGCAGCGCGCTGTGCTGAACTCGACAGAGCGCGATCTTGACCTGCGAGATGAGTAAATATTTACTGGTCGAGAACAATATTTTTTACAAATTTTGAGGCATTTGTTTTATTTTTTCATAGAAAAACAAAAGGTTTAAGAATACATTAATTTGAGTTTTGTTCGCGTTAGACTATAAAGTAGTCATAAAAAGGCAAGACGCGACGCGGCCGCACCCAGGGCTTTTAATTATTTTGCTCATAACTCGCAATAACAATATTATTTTAGTGCAACCTTACTTAGAACCTTAGAGCTATTTATAGAATTCGAACCATAATAGAAAGAGAACCAGTATTGATCGAAATACAAGGGAACATCGCAGTTTTGAGTAAACGTAATTGGAAAACTAAAGTTAAAGTCACGTGAATGCAAACATCTAAATCCTTTAGAAAACAAACCTCCTTCTGATCAATATGTTATTAAGGTATTACGTAGAGACCTACATAGAACGTGTTAGGGTAAAAGCCGCCACTTATCGCTATCCACCGGTTTGTGGAGGTATGCAGTAGGTACCGCGGGTTAACAAGCAGAAAACCTTTGCGTAACGAAGGTGTCATAAAGATCTATTCGCTTGTCACAGACGTATAGTGTAATACAGGCAAACATACTCGTACAGGAAACAAAGGCGTCCATAATAAAATAACTAGCTGTTCTAAATGACCTCTTTAGCATTGGCATCAAATATTTCAATACATACAAGCCTTGTGCTATTCAAAACTTTGCCCAAAAAGTTACAATCAAAGCGATCGGATATTGAAGTCTTAGAATAACGGTTGTTTAAAAACTATTTTAATTTTGTTTGTAGAATAGCCAGCATGTCCCGTAGAAGCACAAAGCGTTACCTGACGGAGGCGGATGAGTACCAGTGCCCGCTGTCGGCCGAGACGCAGAAGATAGCGGAGGATGAGCTGCGCGAGACACAGAACTCGCGCTCGCAGGCCCTCGCCGCGCTGCGCAGCTGGATGGAGCAGAACCCCAAGCTCATGGCGGTCAGGATGGGTACGTACCTACTTTATTGGCCGTACAATATGAATTGCTGTCGCATGAGTATTCATACATCCATTATAATAAAGAGTTTCTTGCTAAATAAACGTATTGCCTGGTAAATAACTGAGGTATTCCGTTAAACCTTAAGTAAAGTAATTAAAAGTTATTTGTGAGGAAATAATGGATAGTATGCCAAGCACAGTAAAGGTATAACAAATTTCTTTTATTTGCATTCAATTAAAAATATATTTAAAAGCAATTGTCACACTCGACCATAATCTCGGTTACAGCAATAGTCGTTAAAGATTTTGAAGGAAATGTTGAATTTTTTTACGAGCGTTAAATGATTTGGTTGAAAAGTGTGCGTTCATTACTGAAATGCTAACCTTTGTAAGTACTTAAAGTAACGAAATAACAACAATAGAAACGTAAAACTATTGTCTGTGAGTAAAATATATACAAAAATAGGGTCTATATCTACGTCTACATAGTTCAATTTGCATTTTACAGATTCGAACTACTTGCTGCGTTTCCTCCGCGCCAAGAAGTTCAGCGTGCCGATGGCGCAGGAAGCCATCGAGCGCTACATCCTGCTGCGGCAGTCGTGGGGCATCGCCTTCAACCAGCTCGACTACAAGCTGCCAGTTATGATGGAACTGCTCGACTTAGGGTAAGCTGGACGCATCATTTATAGAAAAACATTTACAGAAATGTAAAGAAGCAATCTCTCTGGTGGCAATTTTGACTACACGGATAGACGAGTGGTTGAGGTTGCCACACCAAACCCACTGAACATTCGTGGATTGCACAAACGCTTGTCTCAAGTCTGGGTTTCTTATTCCATGTGACTTGAATGTTTGTGAAACCTCCTCGCAACACAAGGATTAATTTCCAAAAAGGAGGAGTTCCTAAAAAAACATGGATCTGGACAGTGTTCACCCCATTCTCCGGAAAGTAACCTTTCTATTCTCTTATTTCCAGATACATATTTGTGAGTCCGTTCAAGGACAAAGCGGGTCGTCGCGTGGTCATATACAGGCCTGGTAGATATACACCCTTATTATAACCATCAACAGTATACAAGTAGTATTCATTTTATTTATTATTTTATTTTATAATTATATATTTATTTGGTTTGGGTTTATGTAAGTAGATATTTAGCTTTTAGTATCTAAGTGTTGAGTTTTGGTTCTCATGTTTAATGTAACTCTGCTGTGAACTTGTGAAGATAAAAAGTTCGTGAAACGAATTATTTATAATTCATAAAGGTTTGAGTTCTTCTCGAGTTTCACAACCTTGACAATCCACGACGTAGTGACGGTTGTGTGAGCACCAGAACTATTCGGTGAAAAATGTTACATTTAAAATATTACCTAATAAACACGCCCGTGCCAGCCACAGCTTTTGTTAATAGCGAAACGTTTATTGCTTTTAGCGTTCCTCGAGCCTTGACACTATGCACTGCAATTATTTGCACAATCATCGTATGTTTATTCATTCGTTTTATGTACTTATTATAAAATGTCTTTTTATTGACCGAGTCAGAGTTTAGATTAGAGTTAATTACCAAAGGGTAATTTAAAACTGTTAGAAAATCTTACTCTTATAATTATCCTTGCTTATTTTTAGTACGTAATGCAGTACTGTCATGGCAGGATCTTACTGAATTACGTTAAATTTGATATCCAATACGATTCACATCCCTGATTTGAAATCCAGAGGATTAACGTTCATTGCACCCGACAACGATACTTGTTGCTCTGCGGTATGATTGGCTGATAACATGTATGGTGTGGCGCGCAGGTGTATTCGACCCCTACAAGTACACGAACCAGGACATGTGCCGCATCATGGGCACGTGCTACGAGACGCTGCTGGAGGACGAGGACACGCAGGTGCGCGGCGTGGTGCACTACGCGGACGGCAGCGGCGTCAGCTTCCCGCACCTCACGCTCTTCACACCCAAGGAGGCCGTCAGAATTGTCAAGAACGGAGAGGTCTGTACAACTTTATGTAGTTCCACACCTGCTACCTTAAGCGTAAAGTACTGCATATCTAGTGGGAACAACTAAACACTTAAGTTGGAAAAGTTTCCCTCTCATATAATTTAATTCTCACCAGTATGATGGGCCCAATGGTATAAAACACTGTTGATATAGAACAAGAACATTTTAGGCAATACCTAATTAACTTGGATAACTTCTTGGTGTGTAAGGCATTTAACAGCTGAACTAAAAACCACAATTTTCCCAAATCTACTTACCGAGAGATGTTCGAGAAAGAATAGTAATAATCAACTTAGGTACTTACCTCTTCTAATCATCATAAAATTAGTTTCATTAAATAGCACTTCGATTGAGCCAATACGTTTCTACACGAACTCAATTTTCTCTAGCACTGCTTGTAAATGTTACTTTGAAGTCTAAAGCCGTCTTCGTATCTGTATTTGAAAATAGTTTTCTAAAAATGTCTTAATATTACGTTCGCAGCGCACTCTTCCCATGCGTCACAAGGAGATCTACGGCATAAATGTTCATCCCACCATAAAGTTCGCGCTGGACTTCGGCATGGCGCTCATCTCCGACAAGATCCGCAAGAGAGTGAAGCTCTACAGCGCGCTGGAGGAGGTCGAGATCGACAAGAACCTGCTGCCCAAGGAGTACGGCGGCATCATGCCCATGAAGGAGATGATTGGTAATGTTTAGAAATGATACCTATTTGCGGCAACAATTAAGTAAAAGTTGGGCCTTGATTTCTATTCTTACTTGTGCTGAGTTAAAGCCCAAAAATACGCGAGCATCATCTGAAAACTACTAATTTTATACTTATTTGCCCTTTATTGTATTTTCAGAACTATGGAAAGTAGAACTAGCCAGCAAGCGTGACATGTTACTCTTGAACGACAAAATGGCCGTGCGTCTGGAGATGTACAGCGAGGCGGCGCGAGAGGGCGCTATCTCCGCGCTCAAGGCCGGCGCCAACACGTGCGCGGGCGCAGACGCTGTGGGCGACGCCATGCGAGGACTCACCGGCAACTTTAGGAAACTTGAAGTAGATTAGTTTCCTTTAGCTATTAGACTGATTGTTATGTAATTTTAAGGATTGTTTTTAAAACTACATAAACATAGATGTGATATTACGTTCGTATTAATAATGACGAGTTAAAAGTACAATTGTATTGTAGAATTATTGTGGGTAGTATTAAAATATTAGTTTTAGGAAAGTATTTTTCACCACATCTGTACAAATGAAACAAGACGCGATAAAACATTGTTTTCATAAAAGTTTTCATTCTTAATGGTTAAGTAAAGATAAAATAAATATTTTTTACAAGTCGTTTGTTTTAATAAAACCCAATATAGTTTATTAATTCGTTTATTAAAAATCCGTTTACTACCTAATTGGTAGAAATTAATACACATGACTTTCACATCGTCATTTATCTAACAAACTTGTTTGGAAATCAGTATAAAACTTTACAGAAAACAGGGTGACAATACAATGGTTTGGTTTCACTGAGGAAATGGAACAACGAGGGTGACTGTGTCCGTTACGAGTAGATCACAATCCAATCACCGGAACTGGCGAGTACGGTACAAACACTGCGACAGACACTTTCTGTATACAACATGAGTCCATAACAAATTACATCTATAGAATTTTAAAACTTATATAAAATATAATATCCTTTCAATATCTAATATGGCCCATACAGTATTGGGATTGCAATTAACCAACTTCGACCAGTAAATGTAACAACTATGAGGTTAAAAACTCTATCGAGTAATTGTGAATTGGGATCTTATGGCTTAAATAAGAAGGATTAAAATAGGCATTATAGTTCTCAAATAAATGTAGAAAATGGACTCCCAATTATAAGGTGTTTTATTTATACACATGTCATAATAAGTTCCGTTGTCAGGTCAAACATATTATGTCACTATCACTTTTAATTTATTAATCAAATTAGGATTGGTTTCTTTAATCGTAGTACGGGAGACTAGGAAAAAACCCGATGAGAAAAATGCAATCCAAAATGTACTAGATATGAACTAACATTCAATTTCAATTTAGTATATAAATAAATATATTTCTATTTATTACAATAATAATGCTTCAGTTCGATGAACGGGTTACATGTAATATTGCTGAATTATTTTAAACATTAGATAAGTACATGCCAATACATTCTGCCAAGAAATGTCTGTACAATGTAATCTAATGATTTATAAACATTTTATGCTCACTCAAAGATAACAGACGCTTTGAAACAACTTACTTTAAATGTTCAATCAGTCTACGTTTATATGGCTAAAAGAGGTTTTTTTAAGAGTAAAACCATTATATTTATTATTCAATTCAGATGGGCGCTACATACAAATTTCCCAAATAACACTCTTACTGTCGCTGTGAGAGCTCAAACGAAGAGAAGTGATCAAACAACGTGACAAACATCACTGTGCTGTGTTACCTGTGTACTACTATGCGATGCATTCAGCATACAATCAAGTTAATTAAAACACGAAACATCAATCTAACTACTGAAATATGTCGGGAGTGTGTACTAACTAGCATTTGGCAAGAATTCTGACTGGCAGTACCATTTAACATTAACATAATATACTAGAATAACATGATGGCTCTAATTCCTATGGACTCTATTGCTTTAAATCCAAATTGACTGTGCTTGGCAACTGATAGTTATGACTACATTAAAGATATATTTAAGTAGGGCGGCTGAAGCCCGAGGCTCAGGTATTGGGGCGGGCACACATACCGCAGCAGAACAGAGCGGAATTTTAAAATCCATTTTATTAATCCGCCGCTTAGAGGTTACTCCAACTTTTCTTAAAAAAATATAGACTCGTTCTGTTTATAAATACATTTACAATAATTTATTTAATAATCATCAGTCAATAGGTATTGCTCACAGATTTGCATGTTGCTGGGTAGACTGAAAGCCTCGGGCGTCAGGCGCTTGCGACAGACAGACTAATTAAACAATGTTATACGAATTATTCGTTTCTAAACTAGGCACTTTAATGTGTAGAGCATAATATTATGGCTAAGTGCGTGCGACAGCATACTAAAATAACATTTCTATTCTAGGTGTGTGCATGTTCAATTCCTTAAGTTCAGTGATACCGGCACAGGGAGTGTCTAGGAGAAGAGTGCGGCGAGAGTAACTGTGCTGAGCTCAGTAAGTGACTGATCTATCTGCCTTTGCGGAAATCATACTTAGGCTTAAAATAATGTTGTTTATAGTGACCATGTTGCTTGGATAAGGCTGTAACCGAAGCAAGATGTTGTTTTCACTGTATTGCCTGGGAGCCAACCATAAATACAGCCAACTATAAACAACAATTCCTGAACGTCATAATATATTATTTGTATTTAAGTACACAAAACATCATCTATATTGGCACATCTTACTATAAAATTATAATACCTTATAACGTCTGTTAGATATCCGTATTAACAATATAAACTTAAATATTAATTAGGAATCCTTAAGTAAAGTGTTAATATTTCTAATAGATTCAATATTAATAAAATTAATCTAAATTTGCTAACAAACGATAAATGATGCTTAAATATAATTTATATTTAGTAAAATGCTTATTGGCACTGAGTTTGGCAAACATGAGTAATACGAGGCTCACAAGAATGTACTGCAAGTGGCGTGTGCTGGACGCGGCTTACAACATGATCACACATGCGGTATACAGACAGGGTGGTTGTGTGTCTGTACACCTAGAGCTACGACTTAAATCCACTTACATACATTCGTGATGGGCACAGCTATCACTAAAATATCGAGACTAAATAATCTACGGCTAAAACGTTTCATTCAGTTCCAACAGTTAATACGTAAGAGGCATTAAAATATATTCATCGCTATACCTGTTTAGATTAGGAATAACTATCGGTTCCTTCACCCGGCACGGTCGGCAGAACTGAGTCGTGATCCACTCAGGACACCTTCATCCTAGCGTTTGTCCAGTCTACAGTCACTGTAGATACAAGAATGTTTGCTGAAAATACGTCCATCGAACTCTTACGCTGTCGCTAGCCAAACACTAGTGTGAAAGCTTAGTTTACATATTTTGGGCTCTTTGAATTTCTTAAACGTGGTTTCTGAGAGAGTCATGAGTGGCCGTGTGGCCACAAGATGAAAATTTAATTTACTAAGAACAAATCAGTTTTGCCCACTGTACATTTACAATTTAACTATGTAGACATTATCAGTACTTAATTCAGGCCCTCGGGTCATCTATACCTATAATTGAATAACACTTATTTCGCACTGCTCTGGAATATACATTTAGGAACATTCCATCTAAGAATTAACCGTCATTTTCATATAAAAGGCCGATGTCTCAAAATCGGAAGACACGTTGGGAAACAATAACGCAATTCACGAATTATTCTATCATACAAAATGTTGCAACAGCTTTAACATATTTTTGTAACATGTAGCAAAACATTTTATTCACAGTCAGCCATTTGTACGAAATTTCGTAACTACCGTTGTAGACTTTCAACGTTATAATGCAGTCTGAGTTTGCTTGAGGTAATAGCACGTAGGACACTGCACCTGTCTACACAACAACATCGTGTTGGCCTGAACGCAGCGGAGACTACGCCTTTGGTTTACATCAGTGCCAGTTTATCGCCAACTACGCAGTTGCTATATATATACTTTGGTATACGCTTATTATAAAACTAAGTACTTTTTGGTAAGCTAAAAATGTGCGGGCTCTAGCCAAATGACTACAACGTCATTGAATTCTCCACTCGGTCAGACAACACTGCGCGCAGGCCGAGCGAGCAGGCCGTTGACGACTCCGCAGACTGGCGTCAAACAACACATGTAACGCTATTAGAGGAATGCCTATCAATGTGTAAAAGCAGTTGTTGTCAATGGCCCGTTTCGACAGCCTTAAAAAAATCATTAAACCTCCTTATTAATACTGGGTAAGTCATGTGTCTTCGCTCTTCCTACTGACTAAGTAAAACTACGCGGCGCCACAATACAACGTGACGCCGGACCAACGAGTGACCACACGAGGGAGGGAGCCGCCCAGCGATCTGTTTACACAGGCTTTTGGCACACGTATATGGTGATAAAGTCAAGATCCGCGTTTACTATGTTGTAAAGAAAACAAATTGATGTGAAGCAAATCGCTAGGCTGCCAGGAGCACCGGGGTTAACTAACGGACAAACATAACCCTGTATCCAAAATACCAATACAAGTACACCACTCGTACTTAATAGCTATCAATAAAACATTTCATATCACTAATTGAATCTCAATCAAACGAGTATTCAATATCAATACTAACTATGACTGTGAGTGATGTACTTGTATCGACATCGGCGACATCCGAGCGCGTCGTGCGAGACACGAGACAACTCGCGCCCGACGGCGACCACTCCAACAAATCAATACTCTATAACTACTGTGGGTTACAAATGTCACTCACACTGAACAGGGCAGGTATATTGCATTTTGAGAACATCGTGGCTTATCTCTAAGTATTATATAATCATAAAGTATTATGTTACTTCCCCTATAAAACTTGTAAAGTAAATAACACAGTATATATTTCATACGATACTCGATTATATAGTACTTTATAAATTGACATTTGAACAAAGAGACGTGTTTTAGGACATCAATAATTGCGACATAAATTTATCCGTTTGTTTCATAAAATTGGTATCACTTTCGAAAGATTAATTTATGTAACTAAACAAAATAATATGCATACGCACACTCTTGGCTTGTGTATGGTATAATACTATGGGGTAACAGCACAAACGCAGATGTTTTATTCAGGTTGCAGAAGAAATGTATGAGGATCCTCGCGAACATCGACGGAATGGATAGCTGCAGGCCACACTTCATTGAACTTGTCGAACTTGAACAAATGTCACTCACACTGAACAGGGCAGGTATATTGCATTTTGAGAACATCGTGGCTTATCTCTAAGTATTATATAATCATAAAGTATTATGTTACTTCCCCTATAAAACTTGTAAAGTAAATAACACAGTATATATTTCATACGATACTCGATTATATAGTACTTTATAAATTGACATTTGAACAAAGAGACGTGTTTTAGGACATCAATAATTGCGACATAAATTTATCCGTTTGTTTCATAAAATTGGTATCACTTTCGAAAGATTAATTTATGTAACTAAACAAAATACTATGCATACGCACACTCTTGGCTTGTGTATGGTATAATACTATGGGGTAACAGCACAAACGCAGATGTTTTATTCAGGTTGCAGAAGAAATGTATGAGGATCCTCGCGAACATCGACGGAATGGATAGCTGCAGGCCACACTTCATTGAACTTGGCATACTTACATTACCATCCATGTACATCTTTGAAATCTGTCTATTTGTTAAGAAACATATTCATTTATTTTCCCTACAGAAAGACCAATACTCACAACCGCGCAACTTAAGACATAAAAATTCGCTCGCAATACCGACATCAAAGTTATCCATATATCATTCTGGGCCATATGCAATGTGTATTAAAATATACAATAAAATACCGCAAAAACTAAAAGAAACCTCCAGCTTAAATATATTCAAAATTAAATTAAAAAAATATCTGATCGAAAAATGCTATTACAGCATAAAAGAGTTTTTCGAGGACAGAACTAAAATATGAAACAATATGATATAAGAATGGTTTTTGTACAAAAACCATTCAATTAAAATATGTTAAAATAAATAATATAAGAATAATGATTAAATTACAATATAAGCATAAATAAATTCAATAATATATATAATATGCATATATTCATATATGTGTATGCATTTATATACACATATGTTATACATACATACGTGTACATACATGTATAAGTGTGTGATGTGTATAATATACTTATATATAAGATAAATAGAATAGTGTGTAAGATTTAGTGAGTAAGTAATTCTATAAGTACTGTAATTGTATTGCTGCGCCCTAACAGGGTATCATGTATGTACCTTTAAGTTTTATAACATCTGTATCCACTCATGATCGCAATAAATATTTGAAGTTTGAAGTTTTAATACTGTTAAACATTTTAATTAGTACATAACTGCCCTAATACATTTTTGCCTATAGGTAGGTGTATGTTATTGACCGTCTCTTTCTCCAAAGTGGGCCAACAATGATGAGACAACATAACGACTCACTTAGAGGGTAATTTCGCAACTCTCATGTTTCCCGGTGTAGTTGCTAAGTAGAAAAGGCGTAGGAACTAAGTCGACGCCGCGCCGCCGCAGGCGACGGTTCAGTGTGACGCACTTGTCGTGCGCGGTCACCGTTACTGTAAACGCGGAAAACATATTTTATTAACCGAACGAACTTCATGTGAAAGGCAGTGTATAAAAGAATTCGGAACACACATACCCTACAGTCTACAATACAAATTGACCAAGTCATTATTCTATGCAAATTAGATTTTTATGAAGTATAAACTTACATCTTACACTCCTTGTAAGTAATCAGACTGGTTAAAAACAACGGAAGCAATAAACTTTACAGGCAATACATCTATAGGCTAAAGTAAATAGCTGTAGCTGTGGTGGTAGTGGAATGAGACTGTGAATTGCAGAAACAGGAAATGCGAACACAGGATTTGAATCTTTAGGGCTACAATTTCCGCCTTTCAACCTTCTGTTATGACAAAATATTGATAAATATATCACCGCTGCTTTGGTAAATTCGTGTGTGTCCAACTGACCTAGTCTAGGCGGCCTCGGCAGTGTGTAGGTGTCCTTGGGTCAGACCCAGTACTGGTTGCGGCGCAGCATGGGGTTGGCGGGCGCGCCGCCGCCCCGCACCGGGAACGCGGACTCGCTCGCCTCGTAGCTGCTCCAGTCCTCCGCCTGCAACGACCCGTACTGATTGCTTCGTTATTATTGTCGTCATACACTACTATGTACATTTATGTTTGGTTATTTTGATATAATATAAACATTTTACTCTAGGGCTTCAATATCGCCAAGTTGAAAAAGAAGTGGTTGATGAACATTTATTCACCCGTTTTCTTGAATATTTAATGTAGACAGCGCACATCGAGTTAATTCGCAATAAACATAAATTTCTTAAAAAAACGGTTTTTTATAGTCTATACTACTAACATAGCAAGATAAAGTTGCGAGATTGTGACTGTAGACAGCAATATTTGGGTTAAATGAACCGATGTAAAAGAGTAAACATTTCATACGCAATTTCTGAGGATCATATGCTACTGAGAGGGTTGAGTCCGGATGAGACTATCAGAGGACCATAGAAATTGGCACAAGAAAGGGGAGGCCTGTACCCAGATGTGGGAGGATAAAGGCTGTGAATGATGATGATAAGCTACTAAAAATAAAGGTAAGTCGTAATGTGTAACTCACGTCAGTATGATCGTCGGTCCCGTAGGGGTACCTGGCGTTGAGGTCGGGCAGCGCGGCGTCGGCGAGCGGCGTCACCTTGCAGGCCACACTGCCGCCCGACGGCAGCGGCGTGCTCGCGCCGGTCTGCACTGACTGCTCCGACGATACGTAGCTGAGGGGGGACACGACATTTACATAAACAGTGGCATGGCTAATAAAGATAATCTGATAAAATTAACTTATATTTCGTATTCAGTGTTATATGAAGTTACATTATTATTTTTGTCGATAAATATAGAGGGGCTGTAAGAGTTCCTAGAAATAATTTATATCGACGTTGGACCTAGTGTCTATATCGAATCGCCGGTGGGGGACTGGACGACATGGACTCCCAGGCCTCCTCCACTCAGGCGAGGTCGGAGTGCCGCTGGATCTTTTTAGTGGGTATACCGGGAACGCCGTTCACCGGGGAGTCTCACATACCCCTCTCTCGCCCCCCGGCGGGAAGGGGGATAGCGTAAAAGCATTTTTTCCCAGCGACAAAAAAATGGTGTCTATATCGAATGGAAGTTACAAGCTACTAGCAAAGTTAAAAATGTCTTAATCTTTAGTTTTATAGAGGAGTTGTAAGAGTTAATAAAAAAATAATACTAATTTCTTGCTTTCTTGAGCTTTCTTTTTGCAAATATATTATACTAGCTTTTCGCCCGCTTCGAGGTCGGTTATATCGCGTTTCCAAGAGAACTCTTCAAAAGCCCGGATTAAAAACTATCTTATGTTCTTCCTAAAATCAGTTGAGTGTTTTAGACATGAAAGCGTAACAGACAGATAGACAGAGTTTCTTTCGCATTTATAATAGTAGTAGGGACTAGTAGAGACTAGAAGGGACTAGTAAGAACGAGTAAGGATTAAAGCATGTGTTATGACATTTCAAATATCAATTATATTCAGTCGTTACCGTTTAATAGGCGGCGTGCCCTGTGAGGGCGAGGGCATGAGATGGTCGGGCGGTCTCGGCAGCGGTATGGGAGCCACGGCACCCTGGCTCTGGCCGTGGATCTTCACCAGCGCGTTCTGGTCCCGCATCAGGTACCGCCGACACTTCAGCAGCCCGAATATCACGATGATGGCAAGAACGGTGCCCGATAGAGCCATCAGGATCATCATATAGTAGGACGCCGCTTCGCCGTTAGCCACCTGTTAAAAATCAAATATGTATTTATATTAACGTAGACCTTTTTCAGGAACTTTTAAAACGGACTTAATGGGTTGCGTCCAAAATTTCAGACACTCGGACTCAGAAGAAGCACACAATGCTTGTCCTACGCGGTGATGGAAACAGCAACACGTCGCACTCAGAGAATTTTACCATAACCAGCGTTGCAATGAAAATAAGAATAAATATGCCACTAAAACATAAATTGCCAAAACTTAGAAATGCCCAAATTGGAGAAAAGATTACCATCCAATAATGTAAGACAATAAAACTAAAATTAGGCAAACCGTACATTCTACGAAAAATATAGCACAGAAAAGAAATCAACACTTACCGGAACACCCTCATGGCTCTCTGGGTCATTCGGTCCGGGAAGATTCTTCTTCTGTCTGTTGCCTATGTAGATCTTGACGTCGCCAACAGCCGGCTGAAAGATCGTGGCGGCCAGCAGGAACCTGAAGCTGTCCTCAAATCCATTCAGCTCACTCACTTTCTTCTTGGTCACAAAGTATATGACCCCGGCTTTCACGTCCTCGTGAGTGAAGTACGCCACCTCTCTTTCTCTGGCGCTTGTTTTCTCACCAGAACTTCTAATAATCTTCTTTATCATACCAAACCTTGGCTTCCTCAACAGCGTGTACACAGGATCACTGGCTGTCAGTTTGGCGAGTCCGGTTGCATCCATGGTGCTCAGTGTTATCTTGGCTTTTTCGATTTCGACCCGCAGATCTCCGAGTGCCATCAAAGGTTGAACTATAACCTCAATGGTGAATGGACGGGTTGCGTTGCTGTTGTGCACGTACGCTATTAGATCAAAGCTGTCGTTGGCAGTCGTCATGTCATTTTGCATGTATATCACAACTTTCTCCATCAAATCTCTATGAGTGAAGTATGACACCGGATTTCGCCCTATGTATATCATACCGTGGAGGGGCTGACGAGTGATATTGTATAGAACTTTAGATGTCTTTGCGTTTGTCTCTACGTATATTTGTTCCGTGGTTACTGCTGCTACATTTGAGCCCTGTTGTAGGTATATAGGATGCAAAGACGTAGCATTTAGAATGACCGGCAACACGTCTATTGTGAAAACTGTATACGTCGGTTTGAACTGTCCATCCCAAACCCGGAAATAGAAAGTAGCAGTTTGTAGAATTCCAGAATGTTCGTAAATAACTCTGCCGTTGTTAATGTCGTCTTGCGTGAACTTGTTAATCGAATGTGCTTCATAGACAGTGTGATTTTTGTCAAGCATTACCATCCGCCCTTGCGTTGGGCCACTGATGATATCGTACAGGATGCCGGTTGGGCCCGTGTCGGCATCCTCAGTTAACAGATCATTTTTAGTGATGGTGTAATTCTCGCCTTGTACAACTTGAATTTGTGGACTGTCTGTGAGCAATCTGAAGGGCTGATCGTTGACCGGAATTATATGGATAGGTATTGTAACGTTGCACAGCAGGACGTAGTCTGGTAGTAAATACAGCGACATGTCGATTTTATCCTGAAGGGTGTCGGAATCGTCGTGCTCGTAGTTGACGACTCCGCTTTCTATTTGAGACTGCGTCAGCGATGACATGAATGGTTTCAGTTCACCATGAGACGGCTGAGACCACTGCGCTTCTATCTGAGGTTGCCTCAATCCTGCCTGAGTCTCTAAATACGTGATGACGTTACTCACATTCACCTTAATGGGCACTTTATCACCTTCTTGTACTTTAATTTGGGGTATGTTGACGTACTTGGCAAGACCACCAGAGGACACGGATATATCTATGTTGAATATTTGGTCCGTCAGTGGTTTGGCTAGCGGAGCTTCCACTGTGAATATGAACGAGTCGTTTGTGTATAAATCAGAGAATGGGTGAGTATGCTCATAAAACACCGCTGAATTGTTGACATCTTGTTGTGTAAACTGTTTTATTGATCGATGGTGGCTTTCTCCGTTTAACATTATAAGTCTGCCGAGAGTTGGCGCTCTATCCACTTTATAAATGATAGTCCTCGTAGGGTCAGAGCACTTGGACATGAGGAAGTAATTGTTCAAAGGTTCTCTCATGAGCGGAAACACGCGCAAGTTTTGTTTTCTTGATAGTTTCAATGAGACGGATTTGGTGGTTATAAGGAAGGTGATTTTCGACAATTCGTGCAGTCCATCGGTGACGTTGAAAATCATTTTGCCTTTTGTGCCATCTGGAACAAGAAATTAACCAATAAAAGCATGGAATAAGGAATCGTGTGTTGGTGGTTTATATAGTGATCGATAGACGTGACTTACTTTTGTGCACGAACACAACTTTCCCGTTGTCGATGTCTTGCTGAGTAAACCGATGCACGGCGGTGTCGAGGCTGCCGCGCATGGCGATGTATCCGGACACGATGTCCACCACGCGGACGGTCACGTTTTCGGGAGGCGTGTCGATGTCGTTCACATCTGAATACATATAAAGCATTTCTATAAACCCTTAGCCAATCAGGTCCAGTGTGATCTTGTGGTTCAATTACTGCTGCTTAATAGAATAATTGGAATAAATAAAAATCATTTGGTTTACTTGTTAATACGTTAAAATCTTTCGTATGGCAATCTTGTCTTAGCTCTTTTTTTATATTTTAATAGATTGGCTTCATATTAGAATTATTTAAACAGATAGTTTTCTAACACTGATACCGTGAATTCCCTACGTTGTCACGATGTCACCCATACTAGCACTCTTCCACTCTAGGTTAAACACATGTGTAAAGTAGGTCATGGTATGAGCACAAAATCCTACAAACAAAATGTCTCAATGTATTAGATTTACATGCTATGAACAACAATAATAGATAGACATAAAATTACGTTAGATGTCGAACAACATAGATTTTTTTTTAATGCTACATAAAAGTCCAACATTTTCAAAGTCAATGAATCATAACCTGTACTCACAAAGCTCTTTGGTGGTGAAGGTGAAGGTCCCTCCCTCCCAGACGCAGAGCCCCGTGTTGGCGGCCACTATCGGCGGCTCGTCGTTCACCGGCACTATGTTTATGTGGACGGCGAACGGCTCGCTCTCCTTGCTGTTCTCCGTCATGGCTACTAGTCTGAACAAGTCTGATGATTCCTCTGACCCGTCGTTAGCATACTGTAGAAACAATAATTACATTAATAAAACAATCTTAATTACAAATTGTGATAGACTGAAAATGACCTTGGTTTTCAAAAGGGATCACTAACCTGAATGTTTCCAGAATTGAGTTTCAATACAGGTAAGAGATTGAGCTCCTGATCGGCCATCACAATCTTTCCAAACTTAGGTTTCTCGACTACTTTGTAAGCCACGACTTTCCCTCTGTAGAACTCCGTGACGGTTCTGAACAAATCTGGTTTGACGCTCACCGCCTCGCCTTCAACGACGGTCAAGTTCGATGCCGCCACGTAAAAATGTTCCGGGATTATAACTACGTTCAGCTCTACGTCTCGAAGCCACACGATTCCGTTGGTGACGTCCATTCGAATCCTGTCTCGTGTCCTGTTGACGCCGGACTGGACGTAAACTAGTCGGTTAGCGTTGATGATGGACTGGTCGAAGACCTTGATGTGAACTGGTTCTTCGTTGTAGTTCTCCAGCTCGAGAGTGCCCGGTGTTGTGGTTATTTCTAACCAGCCGTGGTAGGGCCCGTCTGTTACTTGGTACACGATATTTGATGGTTCGATTTGAGGATGCATCACCTATATAATAGAATAAAACATTGTAATATTCTAGTAGACAGTTGCACTTAACATGAGCAATCAGTTTACGTGAATTCCTTACCTCTAATATGTCCCTGGTGACATTAACACTGGTCGATTCTTCCACAATGAGAGGCCTATTAGTGGTCACGCGGAGCGGTTCCCAGTAGCTGGAGGGGAATATCTTGATCATGTACACACCCTCGCCCCAAGTGTCCAGACACATCACTTTGAACCTTTAAGGATAACGTATTTGTTAAATCCGTATTGTTATAAGGGATGGAGTGAATGGTGGTAATGGATCCGGATATAACAGTTTACAAAAACACAATGGCTTCAAAGACATGAACCATTGATGATTGTGGTAATGAAACTGCACGGGTTACGGTTTGGCGGCTCATAGAGGTCGCATGAATCCAATCCAAGGGATCATACGTCTCAAGGGACTCGTGATGGGAGCCAAGGAGGCAAATCTTCATTTATGTGTTGTGTTGGGTGTCTCTATGAGAACCCCAACACGAATCGAATTGTATGTGGAAATTAGTAACTATCGAATTATTATTCACATTTAACCTTATAGTGAAAATTACAGCTTCACATGTTGGCAGTAAAACTTACCTGAATTGATCAGTGGGTGTCTTCGGTTCCCGATGTCTGTACGACACTCTGCCCGCGGCTACGTCCAGCTGAGTGAAGGTGTATGCTCCCTGTCCCTCGCCGACTTCTATAGTACCGTGTTTCGGTTCCAGTGTTACTTCATAACGGATGTCTTCTTCAAGGCAGTTCATGTTCGTGTCAACCTAAAGTAGATATTATACACATTATCGTTTCGCATTCATGGGGTAACGAAGAAAAGCTGAGAAAATAATTCATGAAATTACCTGCATGTCTCTGGCAGTAATTACAACTGCTTTCCCATTCTCCACGATGGACCCGTTAGTCGAATACATTCTTATGAAGGGCGGGGAAGCCTGTATCTCCAGGTTGCCGTTTACATCGAACAATCCATCCGAAATCCAGAAAGCCATCTTGCCATACTCTTTACCCTGATGCTTGAACAACACTAAGTTTTTATTGATATCATCTTGAGAGAATTGCGCTATTTGCTCTGAGGGATTGTCAGCTCTAAAAATTCCACCGTTCGGAGGATCTTTGATGTATCGCTGAACAGTGTAGATTATATCAGATGGTTTCGTATCTAAATCTGCATCGGTATAGCTCAGGTCCCGAGCAGTTATCAGTCTCGCCCCGCCGTGGACAATGTGAAACACGTTATCGTTTGCTCTCACAGGGCTGTTGTCGTTCTTCAATATAATATCGATGTGAAACACGCCGACGTATTGGAAATCCTCAGGCTCGGGACTCAAAGCCATGAAGTGGAACGAATCATGTCTGCTTTCGGAATCATCGTGAGCGTAATATACTCGATCAGAATTCAGTTCTTCTAATGTAAAATAGGTCGTATTATCTCTCATAATTTTGAGGATATCGTTGATCACTTCGATTTTGCCGTGTCTGGGTAAGTGAGTGATGTTAAAAATGAGATTAGTAACAGCATCCGTTCGGAAGTTTAAGTGAGTTGCGGGGATGACCATCCTGGATCCTTCTGTGACTTGTAGTCGCTCCAAGGTGGTGTGCACACGTCCTTCAGACCGGTCTGATGTTATAGTACCAGGAGTATGTCGTATAGTCATAACACCCGTTATGTTTTCGCACTCCGTAGCCCCCACGACAAATGTAAACTCATCTTGTATATGAGAGTAAGCTCTTCTGTGTAATCGATACCATAGTTGATCAGTGTCAATGTTCTGTTGTGTGAATGTGTTGTGCATTTGCAGATGATGTTTTCCTGACGACAGATGCAGTATGCCGTACTTGGGTGGCCTCAGTATCGTGTAGATCACGCGATCACTTGGCAATGCGAGAGGATTAGTCTTGAACTTGAGATGCTGAGACGATATGAAAGCCTCTCTTGTGTTGTTTAATACAAGTTCTTCATTCACTGATTGGTAAAGTTCGAGTTTTATGAATGTAAGTCGAAAATCGTAAAGGGTATTCGTTCGTATTGTGCCAACTGAAGCTTTGAACTGTGGAACACGACAGACATTAAATAACTATGAAACCATATCCTAAATACCAGAAGTGTGTATAATTAAATTAGGCATTTACCTTAAACTCGTCATGCGATGGGTTCCCCAGTAAGTGCATGTATCTGACTCGGCCGAACGTCACCATTTCACTTGTGAAGGAGTCCACGGTCTGCCACGTGCCGTCCAACACTCGCAGTCGCTCCACCACACCGAACTGGGGTGGTTTTACTATGTCATACCTGTGGAAATCAGATATTAAAACCTTATAATTCTATTAACAGGAGCTCGTGGCAAAGCTATAACCGCATAAGTGTATCGATCACAGGTTAAGCTACGCTTGACGCGGTTAGTCCGTAGGTGGGTGACCGTCTTTGCCATAACGAGTTCCTCCGTGTTTCGGAAGGCACGTTAAATGTGGGTCCCGGCCGTTATTCCTACATCTTTGACAGTCGTTACAGGTAGTCAGAAGCTTGAAAGTCTAAGTATCAGACAAGGGGTATCGTGTTGCCCAGGAAACTCTGTTGAAGAGGTCAGATAGGCAGTCGGTCCTTGTAAAACACTGGTACTTAGCTGAATCCGGTTAGACTGGAAGCCGACCCCAACATATTTGGGAAAATTCTAGGTCGATGATGAATTCTATTAACAACAACAGCAGCACATATGGTTGACTCAACAAACCAGTATTGCCAGTTACGCGGAACACGCCCATTAGCAAACAACCTTTTGTATATTGTATTGCTTTTCTTATTACTTGGCAAAGGTATTTTTAGTCGTTAGAAATGTTTCTTATTGGGGTTATGATATGTATTGGTTAAGAAACCGATACAACATCCTTAAACTTCTGGTTAGATTTTTCTTTGATTAAAAGTTCCGTGTAAGTACTTACTTGACAGGCACGTTGGTCTCATCAGCGTTGGTAGTGAAGGTGAGGTTATCAGCGGTGATGATGACGTACGAGTTGTGTACGAGCTGCAAGCCGGTGTTGTTCACCAGGCGCACTTGCAGCGGCACTATGGATATACGCAGGATGCCCGGACCACTGGTCTCGATGCCGTCAGATACCTGTAATGTGAAATGTATGAGTGCGATAAATTGCTGAGGAGAGCAGAGGCTCATGTTTGGCAGGTCATAAAATGGAAGTAGTGTTAACAACACTCAAATTATTTTAAGTTGGTTCGTTTGAAGTATGTAATAAAAATGTAGCCGTGTTTCTCATACACAGTACTTGTATACTTTGATCTCTATGTGTAACGTTATCATCATTAGCTAAGAGCGTTACAGATAATACCTTATTTGCAAGGCTAGGCCATGATGGATGTCTTGAATTATAATAAGAGTTGTCATTGGAGAGTTGTCATCACGTATGGTATTTTTTCACTTAGTCTGACTTTCATCATTATGCCATTATTGTATACGGCGCTCATATCTTATTATAGGCTTAAAAAAAAACGGTAAAATGAAAGAGGGATGCTCTCTTTCTTACTTGTAGTGTCAATCTGAGGGAGGTCTTGTTGAGTTGCTTCTCGTTGTTCGTTCCGTGCACGTACGATATGACGCCGGAGTCGATGTCTTGTTGTGTGAACGAGTCCACCGGCTGGCCCGACATCTCTATGTGACCGCTGTAGACAAAAAATAACAGTTTAGACAGTTTAATACGTAAACGCTTGTTTCAGTAGTAGTACGCGATTTTTTGGCGAAGTCCGTATTCCGGCATAGAAAAGGAACGGCATTGATCAGCATATGTTTTATGTAGATACTAGCTATCACAGCAAACATACAAATGAGTTTTTGAGAGTAAAAAAGGGGTATGTTGTCCGATTCTCAGGTAAAGCGTACAGTATGCAATCAACATTTCATGAGAATCGGTCGAGCCGTTTCGGAGGATTTCAATCATGCATCGTGACACAAGAGTATTTTACACCAGATACAAATGAACAACACTACCTTTGCCTATGACTTTGTGAACCAGGGGATCAGAGGCAGGGTTTATCATCAATGCGTACCGATAAACCATATTATTGCTGATAGGACTTAAGAGACTTGTATCAAAGTAACATTATGAAGTTGACAGTTTGTGGATGTTGTATTATAAACATTACCTCGTCAATCTCAAAGAGTTTGTAATTTTTTATTGCCGTTTCATTATGTATGGCCGTAGCAAATAATGAAAGCCATTTTTTTTTTTCTAATAAATCTACTCCCGTATTTTGATATTTAATTGTTGTGTCGGCGGGTTTCACAATCATTCAAGTCACTTTGACAAAGATACAAAGCCTTGCTTGCGACATTTGCAACATGTTGCGCTTCATGCGTTTGGCATGGTGACCTCATGCTCCATGCAGTCAAACTAGTTCTAGAAACTTCTAGAAAGCTTGATGGGGTTACCTGTTAGCTTCATTCTTCCCGTGTAGCACGGTGTAGAGCAGGTCCTCGGGCGCCGTGTCGGGGTCCTCCGCCTTCAGTATATCTGAAGTGATTGCCTTGCGCGTGCCCTGCAAGTCACGACTCGTATACAACACACTGCGACGGCTAGGGTTCCATTGTTTTAGTTGATAATAATAATTAAAAACAGCTAAGAATTAATGCATACAACCTGTACCTGTACCTGTGTACAATTTACATTACTCTGAGCCCTCGCTCCAAAAAAATGAAATTACAATTCAAAGTTATTTTTTCGAAAATTAATGTAATAGTCATGCATTTAAATTATTTTAGTTTTTTTTCTATTGAATTGCGATGTTACGTTGTCCAGGCATTAACTAATTACAACGTTTGCAAAATAATTTATTTTCTACTGTGATATTGCTATTTAATTTATTTATTGCATTAAACGTTATTATGTTTAATTAAGCAATAATGATTGTTAAAAATACGTTAATTTGTGTGACATGCTTTTTAATATTAAAACTATTTATATTTGCGGGTTATTCGTTTTTAGCAATACGTCAAATTGCCGTCAGAACGACCTCTCGTTAAGAACTAAACAATGTCAAAAACAGCAGAACATATTAGTGATACGTTCTTAAAAACGGGTGGTGGAGGGTATTCATAGGTATAGTGGTTTTTTAGGTTTACGCGAATGTTAGACATTGAAATGAAACTACTTCTACGGATTTTTTCGCGGTTTAATTTTAGATTTTAGTTCCTTCGAAACCTTTGCAAGTATCATGGTCACGGGCAGACTGAGATGGCGTTCGTCTTGACAGAAGATGTTGCTCGTTCTACCTTCATATTTTAATTAATTATTTGTGGTCCAACCTACGCAGTATGAGCTCACTGTGTCTTGATGTCTGGCAGCGCTGCTCTTGGGTTTCGAAAAAAAATCCGTAAAAGTAGTTTCATTTCAATATTCATAGGTATGTTTACACTCCTCTGATGGACAGGCGTATAAAGAACAGAACAATAGGTTAAGATAAATTAAAAATACTCACACAATCAAATTAAAGGTTAATCGGTAGTGCTCTTGGCGTTCGTGGGGCAAACAATGCATGCAACTACACAAAAGCAAATTATAAAATAATCTGAAGCGCTGGACACATTCTGAAAATATCAAAACAGTAAATAAAATAAAATAAACAGAAATTATAAAACATTCGGAAACCTTACACAAAACTATATTTTTTATGGAGTTAAATGGTGACAATTCCTACCGATGGCCAGCAGTAGCTAAGTACCCACTTTTTCAATATAAACAGATCTATCGTATTTTTTTTTTAAGTTGATAAAGATGTCTATAATCATTTTTGTGTTATTAGTGTCTTTGTGCTGTAACGCTATAACATTACTAGCTGTCAACATGCCACTTGTCGAGTTGAGTTTGGATGCAGGTTAACCAGGTAGCAGGTAAACCTGATAATATAACGCTTGTTAATGTTTGACCTCGCATATTAGCAATCGTAAAAATAACACTTATATGCTCGTAACATTTCAAACTCTATTTACATTCAAACATTCATAAACGGTGATATAATAAAGATTTTAACTAAAATACTAGTATTGTTTCTGATGGTAAATAATTGCAAAAATAATAATACTGAAAAGAACATTCTGTGTTAAACAATATTAAACACCAAACATTAAAATAAACCATGCTTATATTAACTAAAACGTGCAGCAACTAATGCGTCAATTGGGTTTTAATTTCATAAGGCTAAACATGTGTTACGAATATGTTCATACTAAATCTAAATTGCTATTAGTTTAATTTAGTGAATGATTGATTTAATTGACAAATCATTATTTGAGCCTATACACTCTCAAAGTGTTAAAGTATATATTGTCAAATAAAAAAATATTCTAAATGTATATGCAAGTACCGGGTTACGTTTGGTACACAATAATATAGAAATGCATAAACATTACTTTCAATACACAGAATATTACACTATCAATTTCCCTCATTGTTAGACTCATTTATCTAATAATTGTCTTTCACATAAAAAAACATTAATATATCATGAAACAAAATCTGATAATGACATTTAATGATGACATTTCCACCTACCTGAGTAAGTCTCAGAACCTTTCCCGGCAAGAGATTCAAGACGGGCGGGTCGTTGACCGGCGTCACGTTCACGTGCAACACAAACGTGTTCCGTCCTTGCAGGTAGCTCGGCAGTGTGAACTTCGTCTCGGGGATCAGTTCCATGTCTAAGACGATCGCGTCCTGATGGTTCTCGGAGCCGTCGTGCACGTAACGGACCTGAGCATCACAAAATAAATTAGTCGCTATTCAAATGAAGGGAAATTATGAAGAATGGCACGTAGATATTGGGACTATCCGGAGTACCTATTATAGTTGGTGCGTTATAAGATGATATGGGTGACAGGTCTCATATTCCTTGCTACGCAAATTTCTTACAAGTAAACAATAGAGGAAGCAAACGAAATGAATTATTTTCTATTGTCAAAAAAATTAACTTTAAATAATTAATAACGGAACAAATATTATTTACGTAATATATTTTAATGAATCTTAATTTTAATAAAGATGAAATTATGTCAGATGCATAGAACGGAACTTTTGTCAATAGAGATTCACAACTTTTGCATCGACATCAAATCGATGAATCGGAGCGTCCATCTTCTGGTCGTATTGCAAATCGCAATCGTCAAACGTCAGAACGAGTGCATCTGCCTTGTGTTCGGTTTGTTTGGTTTTAGTTTTTAAGTTTTTGTTGATTGTGAATTTGGTTATTGTTTTGTAAGTTTTTTGTTTTTGTGAAGCCCGTTGTTTGTTGTTATTGGTTTTTTTTCGCATCTTACAATGTCCAAAAACCACAAAAAAAGTTTTCATTATGTATTTACAAATTAATCTTTTCTTGGCAATTGAATTAAACAAATCTAAAATCAATAAATCCGATTTCACTTCCTTTACGAACTTATTCGATATTATTAAAGAGTCGATATATTTTCGTTAGGCAACTTCACTACGATTACCTGTCACCCATATCATCTTAGAACGCACAAACTATAGTTTCACACATTTACCGACAAACAATTAGGTGTGGGGTACCACGAAGGTGCTTCGCTACTCTGACGGTCTGATGAATCAGAGATTTTTTAAAGAGATATAACAATATTTCGATGTGAACGACACGAATATTACGAAAACATCGCTGATTTCGCGAATTTAGTTTATCTCATATTTCATCCATGCTTACCTTATCTCTTGACAAGTCAAGCAGTGTAAAAAACTGTTTGGACTTGCTCTCCCCTTCTATGAAGTTGTACTGTTGCGAGTTTCTCTGCAGCGATAAGTCAACCGCAATCCGTCCGTGTTGCGGCGACTGCGCGACATGTAACACAACCCCTGACGGGCGCACGCCGTACTTGTGGTGGTCGAGGACCACGTCGATGTTCTGCGTTGTAATCACTGATACTCCGCCCTCTTGAACCGTCAGTGGGAACAATGCTACTAGTTCCAGTTCGCTACTCGATTTTGAAAACACCTGTAATTGTAAAATGGAGTTTATATTTAAGCCAATGCTTGCTGAATCTGAAATTAAAATATGAAATTTTAATTTCAGATTCGGACTTCGCGAGTTGTTCAAAAACAAAATATTTTTTAAATAATATTTGGGTTCCTTCTACTTATAGTGTATATGTAAATTGCTAAGTCTATAGCACTTGGAACTTGTTTACCGAAACAGAAATGTATAGTTGGCATTAAAAAGTATGAATCGTTGCCATTGATCAAAAAGAAAAGTATCAGTCGTATTACAGTATTAAGTAAACGTTAGGTAAAGTTGTGATTGGAAAAGGATATACGCAGGGAAAACACTATAATAGTTAGTTTGTACCTTGTACTTTTCGGCGTAGTCGGGATTGATGCAGAGGTCGGTGTCGCACTTGCAGGTGAAGTGGTCGACGCCGTGCTGGTGGCAGGCGGCGCGCGGCCCGCACGGCGGGTTGCCGGGGCTCGCGTGGCACGGGTACCACCACACGCACTTCGGACTCACGCCGTACGTCACCACCGCGTTCGGGAGACCGTACAGCTTTTCGTCAACTTCTATCGGTTTAATGCATCCCTGTAATGATGATATTTTACATAATCTGCTCCCACACCAAAAAAGAAATGAAAACCATACCTGAGAGCATTAGCTCGGATTAAACTCGTCTATATACGCTGTAATTAGGCAGTCTTCTATGGTCTTTATTTCCAAGAAAACTTTAAGGTAATATAAATAACATAAAGTAAACCTTTGCCGTATCAAATTTAAACTGACTGTCACGAAACGCATTGCAGAATCACACAGACCCAGGAGCACAAGTTATTGAGAAATGAAATCTTCAATAGTTATGTCCAATAACGACGTTTATTTATTTATCGTTTGTGAAATATTAGATTTTGTTACTTAAGTATTAATAATACAAATGTCATTATTTAAAAGGGTTTTTTATTCATTGCATATTGCTAACACAATAGACTTTACAATAAAGTATATAAAAATATGAATTGCAAGTATGCTTAATCATAACATTACATTACTACTCATTATTATTTTAAACTATCAATTAATGACTATTACAGGTGAAGTTCTGAGCAATAATGATCTAAACAAAACACACAAAGTCCAGATATGTCAGGATAGGAGTCACAATATCAAAAAGTCTGTCTATTTTCTCATATTCATTGGGTAATCATATGGAGACAATTTAGGTTGGCCTGAACCAGAATATTTATTGTAAGCTAGCTGCTCGGCGAACTGCGTACCGCTTAACAGTTGATGTACAATTTTTAAAACCGTTTAAACCTAGGACTGCTACGAAAAAATTATTTCTAATCTTTCTGCAGAGTCCCCGTGTAATATGTATTGTTCTAATTCTAAAGCAGTTTTTTGCAATTTGAAATAATCGCAATAATTGTCCCCGATTCCGTTTCCCTTGAAGTAGCTCCATGACAACTACACTCGAACTATGAACTGTACCATGAACTTCAGTATCAAACCATCTGCTTTCGTGAGCATATACAATTTATTGCCACACTTGTACCGCGTTTGTTGTTTTTAAGTATCGAAGATTCAGTCACCCTCTCCATAGCACCATACTTTCATCAAGATATAATTGTTTTGCAGGATAGTAACACTCATCGTTCATCTTTTTTGCAATCATCGATAATACTTCTATTCTTAAACAGGAGTCCTCGCTGTCTTCTGAGGTAAAATGCAAACATCTAGTGCTGCTCAAGTATAGACCAAAATAAGCATATAACCTGTCTTTCTTTCAGTAGTCTTGAAGACTTTTGAGTTAAATAGTTCGCATGTGGAATAGCCAACCCAGAACTATTTATAGTTCAAACCGGTGATCTGTTTCCATCCAGTTTTTATAAAAAAACCTCTTTGTGTAGTGATTCACTAGTTGGCCTATTATTTAGCAACCTCTGTACCTGTGCGATTTCTTCGTACCATGACCGGCAGGAATCTTCGAAGAAAAAGAAATTGAAATAATCTACAGGGTTTACTTCTGCTACTTCACCCTAGAATTGGTTTCATTCACATAGTAAAATCAATCTTTTTCATTTTATCAGTAGTGGTCCAATCAAATGTTGAGCCTAGTCCAGTTGGTTGGGCTGAACTTGAACTTCAGTGGCTGATACAGTAGGTGAGCATGGTTGTAGGTCTGGTCCTAAGCTGTGGCAATTACAATAATCGGTGCCTGGGAGGTTGATATGAAATTTGCCAGGTTAACCTCAACTTCACTTTTTGACGCTGATTAAGTACAGTTGATAGATATCCTCAGAAACATCATCATACAGTATTTCCTCTATTCTAGAACCGTAAACACTTATTTTCACCTCCTTTTAGAGCAATATTGGCACGAAAAAGCAAATCCGTCTAAAATACGAAAAAAAACAAAAACGTAACGATTTAATGTAATTTTTAATTTTGAAGTCCTGTTCAGGTTCAAACACGAAATGAAAAGCGGTATACCTGCATAAAACGGATTCCTTAAACTTCACTTGGCTAGACTACGTGTTTCTCCACTTATAGCTGCTATATATGCACGAACCACCCTAAGCAGTCTAACTTCCTACTAAATGTTCCCCTTGAGTGGCAAAATATAGCATTAAAAAAACCCAAATACGATTACTTACCCTAATACCATGAGGAGCTCATGGCTAAGCTATAACCGCATAAGTGAATCGGTCACAGGTTAAGCTAAGCTTGACGCGGTTTGTCCATAGATGGGTATCGGAAGGACGTTAAATTGTGGACGTTAAACAGTCGTTACAGGCAGTCAGAAGCTTGAAAGTCTGACAACCAGTCTAACCAATGGGTATCGTGTTGCCCAGTTAACTGGGTTGAGGAGATCAGATAAGCAGTCGCTGCTTGTAAAACACTGGTACTTAGCTGAATCTGGTTAGACTGGAAGCTGACCCCAACATAGACGGGAAACGGCTAGGCCGATGATGATGATTACTTACCATAATACTAGAATCGGCTGCCTTAATCCCTTTCGTGAAGGCTCTCTGCTGCTTCTCGCTCTCAATGCCGCCGAGATAGAAGGAGTCGGACAGGTCGAGGTAGCGCGTGCCGCCGCTCTCGATGCGCGTGTGCATGGCTATGTTGTCCACAGTCAGCTGAAACATGGCGTTGCTAAAAGTTACTATACAAATACAAACTGAATTTGTTGAATTTAAATAAATGACAACAAAAAAATGAAACAAACTGCTGGTGAAAATAATTATTACAAATAAATTATAGTTTCTAATCTGTGATTAGTATCTGATAGTTCCTATTGTGCCATAGAGGAGTTAATTTTGAATTCTCTTTGTTAATGTCTGCATGTTTGTATACATCAATTACACCTTCCGATCAACACATGAAATAATGCAAAAATGACCAATAGTACATTGAGGCAGAGTTAATGTGCAACTGAATTGAAGCGTTACGTTAATGTTAACTAAATAAACAATACATATAGGGTTTTCAACATATATATAAAAGCGAACCAATAATTCGCGAACGAGTACCTCTTAAATAACTTCATTATCGCTATAAGTATCGCCAAGCACAGCGCTTAATATATTTGACCATTAAAGAAGTATCTTAGATTAAGATTATAAGTTGCAAGCCCTGCGTAATAATACAAGGTATAAACTACATCCAAGTCGTATTTTGCCAGAATCAGTCAAGCAGTTCGCGTTTAAAGACGTGTCTAACATACACAAACATTAATATTTTCTTTAACTTTCGCCTTTTCACTATTACAGTATTATAATGACTAATCGCTTTGACAACAGTTTAAAAATGATGTAAAGCCCGAAGATTTGATTACTTTTATATTAATACTAGCTGTTGCCCGCGACTTCGTCCGCGTGGTTAGAAGAAATTGCGACTATAACTTGAGATTTAAACTATCCTATCTCTCAAGTTGGATCGAACTGCACATGGTGTGCGAATTTTATTATAATCAGTTAAGTGGTTTAGGACTCCATTAAGGACAAACATTTATATATATTAAGATTAATTACGGTGGCATTTTGTAATGTTCTGTCTAGTTTTATACCGCATCTTCATTACAGCTAGAGCAGTTAGGAAACGGGATTGATAGTGTTTCAGTGACATTTTATCTAGATAAGCTTCTTTACCTACCTACCTACCATATTCATAAACATAAATATTGCATAGATTTGCTTAAATATAGCATGACAGGAGCGTGATAAAGGTCGCACATACAAGAGAAAAACATAAAATTAGATTTAAACTCGTACTTGTACAAATGTAAAATTATAACTATAAGCAAAATGAAATTTGCAATGCAACATTAAATGGTTTTGCAGTTTTAAAACATGTAACAACTGACCGCACTCACAAATTTTGTTTATATCAGGAACAACAGAAGTTCATCAATGTATAAAACAATAAATTTTGCAAGCCTTATGTACTTTTTTGCTAAAACTTCTCGACAAATTCCAGAGCAACATAACATTTTCAACTGTGCGCGAATAGTTGTCGCCAAGCTCTAGTAATCGCATCATATCATCCGCACAGCTCAATAGATAAGCAAGGCTAGCTCAATATCCGATAGCTACAGCTATTTACATTTGGTAATACTGTGTTTAGGGGTGTCTCTTATATAAATAGCTTGCTCAGCAGATTTTACTGTACAAAATTAGTCAGAGCAAAAAAATATATGTTTACTTATTTTTCACATTACTTAATATCATATGTTATGGAAATACGATATCGCAAGTGCAATTTATTAATTATAAAAAAAAAACAGACAAGTTAAACACAAAGCAAAGGCACACAATAACAAGTTTTTTTTTTCTTAATTTTATGTGAGTAAAGTTCAATGAATGGGTGCGTCCTCACCTCTATCATGGAGGGGTAGAATGACAGATGCATCTTGTGCCAGAGGCCGTCATTGACTGTGACGGAATGCACGATCTGTCCGCGAGCCATCTTCACGCGAACCACGCCCTCCAAGATCTCCACGGCCAGGAAGTCCGAGCCCCGGCCCCCGCCAGCGTTGTATAGAATTATAGCGTTCTGAGCTATTGTTTTAAATTCGATTTGCCATCTGGAAGTGTAATTGTTATTTCTTTAACATAAGAGCTAAAGTTACTTTCATCTTGAAGTTGGGATTATTGGAATTCAGTAAAACTTATACAAATACAAAAGACAGCACATGTCAACAGACTATATTCTTAAAAATGTGACAAAAA